>NC_067126.1:35604981-35904981 GCF_021347895.1 Acanthochromis polyacanthus | reverse complement strand
CTTGAAAAGGCCTTTATTTTGAAGTTTTCTGTTTACAGTTGTCATTTCCTGTCTGCTATTTAAATGTTTCGCTTTACACACATATGAGCTTTTCTGGATGCACGGCTCTCTATTTTGCAAACCCCACAGAGGCAATGTTGTCAGTAATGAACTTGCACTTTCACTGGTAATAAAAACGACCGCGAGTCCTTAGAAAACAGAGAAAAGTTTGATGTTCGACAGTCGAAGTCAGTCCGGTGGAGATGTGAATATTTTCTGACACTGGTTGGATATAAACCTCCAAACATTAATATGCATCTTCAGATGTAGTCAGTGAGCCAAGTCCCTACAGATAGTTGCCTAAAAGCAGTTCTGACAGCTGTCGTCTAAAGATTCCTATTTGAATTAGATGTAATAGTAAAATTTCAAGCCCGACAGACTGACAGACAGAAAGCGAACTCCCAGGGAGAAGCCCGCACACTCTAACTACTTCATTCTAAAACTACAGTGAATTTAAGTTGTCTCACTCCATTAAGTCACACCAGAGAAACCCAGATGTAAAGACGAATACCGGCCAATTCAGCCTCACTGATTTCCCAAATACGCCTCAAACACGGTCATAAATCACAGCCAGACCTCCACAGCTCTGCAGTCCGTCCTCCAGCTCAGTAAAATACGAGCGTGCAGCTCATTAGATATGCATCGTGAACACGGACACTAATGCAGACGGGCTGGCAGTGCTTTCTAACGCCGGTCCATTTAACTCGCCACCGACCGCACCTGACGGGAGAGAGGCATAGAAGCAGGTGCCGGTGATGTGTGTTACGAGATTCACGATGTCACGAGCATTTTAATTTTATGACTTTATTAATTGTGGCGACGTTAAAGCCGAACATCCGTAATAAAATGAATCACAAATGATATGACTAAAGGAGAGGCAAAACAGAATGTGGGCGAGACTAAAACGAGAAATTAAAAATTCAATTTGCCAGAGGCTTTATTCATTATTAATTAGTCAAGGCCTATTCTTTGTGTGTTTGAGTGTGTGTGTGTGTGTGTTTAGGCTGTTAGCTGTTGTTCAATCCCAGCCCAACACCCAAAAGTACTGATGGATACTGAAGCAGAATCTGCTTTTACCAAGATTAATTCTCTTAATTTCAGTCGGGACGGATCACCTGAGGGCTCCCTCACCTCAGAAAATGTCACCTAGATCAGTCTGACATGCTCTTTGTTCCTCAGCTTCACCTGATGAAGGTCTCAGAACTGAAAAATGGTGTTTCCAATACAGCTGGTTGCAGTTGAAAGGACAGTGTGTGGGAGTTCTCGCTTCTCCCAGCCACAGATATTTCCTCCCACGCACCTGTCTGCAAGAACCTGCTGGCATACATGAGCCTCCACAGCCGAGATCTTTTTCTCTCTGTTTTTTGGCCTTCCATCCAAACCTGCAATCCTCCTCCAATACATCGTGTATCATGTGTAATTGTCAGCCTTCATAAACACAGATACTAGCAGCAAAAACTGAGAATCCAATTTTCTTTTGCCTGCAACACTCTTTGTGACGCTTCATTCATTTTCTAAACTAATATTCTGTGACTGATGAGAACGCTGCTGCTAGTGACCAAACTTTTGGGCTGATTTTCATTAAAGTTGGTGAAGATATACAGCTTGAGCAGATGAAGATTACGTTAAGTTTTGGCGATTAGGTCAAGATCAACGCAGTTTGTGACTTACACTCATGTCATACTGGAATCTATGGAAAAATATTGGAATTTTGCACAGAAACAACAGTTTCTCCAATCTAATTACATCTAATTAAACCAAATTTGGCATACATGTGATCTTCTGGCCAAGAATCACTGTTATCATGTGGATTTTTGCTTTTAAAGAGTGATCATAAACAGCTGTGAAGCTGCCAAACATGAAAGTTATATCTGCGGAATACTGGAGGTCCTCGGTTTACGACGTCATCGACCTACGGTCTTTCATCGTTCTGTCAGAACATCAACTTTCACATTTTTGCAAGACAAACAGCAGCATGCATTTCCCACTGTTTTAGTGTTAAAATTGGGCCATTAAGTTTTCCGAACACTTTATTTTTCCAGTTTCTAGCTTGGAAAAATGCCACAGTTTGTTTTGTTTGACCTTCAGAGTTAAATCACATAAATCTGGGCATAAACGCCTGTTATACACATATTCTGCCAGAGCAGCAATGGCTATAGATGTCTGAAAATATCACTTTTGCGGTTTTTGCTGGACAAACAACAAGACTGAGAGATTCGACCAGTGAAAAGTAAGCAAGTCTCGCAATTCTTTTTGTTTTTCCTGTTTCTGACTTGGGAAAATGCTGCAATTTCTGCTTCGCTTGATGTTCAGAGAGTTCAATCACATAAATCTGTGTAAAAACAAGAGTGAGAAACATTTCACTTTGCTAACTGGCAAGTACAGATTTCTCCAGAACAGCTGAGGTTACAGACATGTAAAAACATCAACTTTTACATTTTTGGCTAGACGAACAAGAAGACTGTGAGTTTCCAGCACATTTGCGACTGTTTCGGTGTTTCAAGGTCGACGGTTAGTTTCTGAACATTAGCTGTAAAGTGTCAGGAAGATTCTTCAGTGGAGTCCTGACTTCTCTAAATTAACACTCAGAGTCGTCTCTCAAGTTAAAGCAAAAAAGGAGTCAACATGAACAGAACACAGCGTGAACTCGTGACTGACAAAGGTGAGAAACAGCGTAGCTTTTATACAGGTATGCAATGAGTTACACATCCTGGTATGTGTTATCTCTGGTTCGCTGCCTTGGTTCCGCTTAACAGCGCTTCATGGAAAATTACTGAGCACACAAACACAAAGTATGGCCACGTTCATTGACACAAACTCTCCCAGTGATCGTGGTGTGAGGATGCTGTTGAACTTTGCTCTCCGTTGTCTCTGAGCTTCGGTGTTTCCCCCTCGGCCCTGAACCGGCCATGTGGCTCCCACTGTACACCTCCACTAATCTGGACAGATGGCCATGCCAGTTACTGTGTCACTGTCGGGGGGCGGAGCAGCCGGACCAGCTGGTACCCCCCCGAAAACACACACTACACACACACACACACACACTACACAAACACAGAAACACAGAAACACAGAAACACACACACACACACACACACACACACACACACACACACACACACACACACACACACACACACACACACACACACACACACACACACACACACACACCTTCTTCTTCTCCTCCTCTAAACTCTCCTTTCTCCTCCTCATTTCCTTTTTTGTCCTCCTCCTCCTTCCAGCTCCATGGAAACATCAGGGGGTCCTCGCTTGATTAGGCAGGATTAATACCAGCCGTGTGTGTGTGTGTGTGTGTGTGTGTATGTTTCCCCAGGAGAAACTGTGTCAGATTGAACATTCTATCTAATGTTAACCTCTCCATGGCTGCCACTTTTTGCCATTCTCATGGTAATATTTGCCCGACTCCACCCACCACAGATGTGTGTGTGTGTGTGTGTGTGTGTGTGTGGGTGTGTGTGTTTGTCTGCTACTGTACAGATGAAGGTGCATCCCGGCTGTGTTAAGCACGTTTCTGTCCACCTTGTAATTTGAGCGCCAAAAAAAAAAAACCCTAAAGGAAAACACTTCAAATGTAAATGAAAAACTAAAGGTACGGTCATACTAAAGTCTCCAGAAGGGTGAAATGTTGATAAAAAGACAAAGGATCACCAAAGTTCACAAAGAACCTTAGTTTCTGTAACGACAATCCATCCAGGACTTGTTGACATTTTGTGACTTTGAATCACAAACATCAATCTGAGGTGGGACTGAGAGTAAAAGTCAAAAAACCAACAGACTCTGTCAGATTTACCTTCTGGATGTTGGGATATTTTAATCTGAACTAATGTGGTTGATCAGCATAAACATTTCTACAGCCATTTTTTGTAGTTTAGGTTAACCTCCTATATTACTGCTGTCACAATTTACTCATTCTGGGCTCATTTTTCACTGAAAAATTCACACGACTGTTGGTCACCATGGAGTAACTGAAGGCTTCCCTCTTGCACCAAAAGTACTGAATTTTTGTTTTTTATTACTGCTGTGAAACAATTAAAAAGTTTAATCAGATTAATCACAGGGTTGCTGTAGATTCATTTCAATTAATCGTGATTAAATATTCATTTTTAAACCTTGCAATTTTGTCTGCAACTTTTCCACAATTTTATACCCGTGAGTTCCACCAATCATAGCAGTCCCCAGCTCAGACGTAGTGAACGTACGACACCTAATTCACTTCCTTGTTTATGGTGTGAAGATGCAGACATGTCCCATTCTAATGTCTCTCATTTACCAACAAAAATAACTGCGAAACACCGTGAAAAACAATTCCCTGATGTTCTTCACCAAAGTGGAGCTAAACTGTTTTACACCTGTGAAATATTGTGGTGGAATACAAACGAAAATCATCGACTGACAAACACTTTTCTACCTCCAAACATGTTAGGAGAATAGCTGAAAGGAGCAGACCACAGATCCACCATGATGGAAGCATTTTCTGTTTTTTGTCTCGTTCCCACTGTTTGTTAGCCTAGCCGCGCTAGACCCATGTTCTGAAGGCACAAGGGTCTAGGGCCGCTCGACAGGGAGGGAGGCGGGCGAAAAGGTTGTCTTTCAAATCACTCTGCAGCAATTGGGTAGGTATACAACCAATCAGCGCAACGAATAGGCTGACGGAGTTCCTAGAGCGCCGGCGGATTGTGGCTAAGTCCCATTAGCTTCCCAACCAGCAGAGCCAACTGGTATATTAAGGATTTGCCATATCCCGTCGGCATAAGTCCAAATACGTCTTTCTTCTCAATGAAACACTTCAGTGCCGTCCTTTGTTTATCTTTCAAGTTGAATTTTAGCTTCAAATCTTTAAGGGCTGTGGCCAAAGCCGAGTCAAAAGATAACTGTTTATTGTGCGCCGGTTGTTTCTGTCAGAACCTTAGTTATGCCCGCCTTCTGACTCTACACTTCATGGTGATTGGTCCGGCCAGTTTTAGGAGAATCCAGCCTCGAGCCTTATGGAGGGTAACTAGACCCACCCTGGCAGAGAATTAAATTCGTTGCCGTGGGTTGTCTAGCGTGGCTAGGCTAGTGAATTCAGGCATTTTAGGGGCGCAATATTCTCAAAAAACGGCCACGAAATCTTGTATGGACTGATTAATTCTTGAACTGAAAATTGATTCACATAATTTGAAATAAATATAAATAACGTTATGAAAGTTTGCTGAAGTTAGAAGTTTAAATTTAGCAGCTTTAGCACCTGTTACCATGGCAATGATGTTAGTCAGCGGCCACATCAGAGCTCATTTAAAATGCTTCCCTGATGTCACTGGGAATGAAACATATAGAGTCATCTTTTTCTTGAAATGTTAGTCTCTGTGTCGATATATTTCAGTGAAACACACCTTTACAGTTACGGTTCGCTTTTCTCCGCTTCCACTGTTGACTTTGAAGAGAAGAAGCTGATATTTTCTGACATTCATGCTCTGCAGGGATGATTCACTTTGGAGAGATCCAGGAAATGTCACTATGAGAGCAGCATGAATGGGACCTTCAGCTCTGACACCGTGGACTCACTCCTGCTCTGAGCCCTCAAGTCGACTGAATCATCTCACGTCTGTTCCCGTCCACGTGTCGCTGCCTCATTTACATGTTCACGTGAGTCACTGTGACTTTGCATGTAAACGTCTTTGTGTTCATGTTGTGTGTTGCATCTTTGCATATTGCGGTTGTGTGTGTGTGTGTGTGTGTGTGTGTGTGTGTGTGTGTGTGTGTGTGTGTGTGTGTGTGTGTGTGTGTGTGCCAGAAAAAGAGCTAATACAGTCCCAGCTCTCAGTCTGGATTAGAAGCTTCCAGCAGGTTTCTGGGGGGTTTTATGTCTAAAACCGCCTAACTAGAGGGAACCCACAACAGCCAATTACACTGTCTCTAGGGCAAAACTTTGTGTGTGTGCGTGTGTGTGTTTCATCTAAAAGGTAGGGCGGATACACACACACACACACACACACACACACACTGAGAGAGTGTATGTTAAAGTGGAGCTGGCATCTGGTGCCACTCAATTAGCTGCGACCTGCTTGCCAATAGCCAGAATCCATTTAAGTGCCAGGCCAGGAGCATGAGTAAGCACACACACACACACACACACACACACGGAGGAACAAACACCAAAATAGTGACAACGTGAGTCTCATCATCTCATCTACCAGAAGCTTTAGTTTCGTCTCCTTTCTTTCCCACTGACTGGAAACAAACAAACGTCTGCAGAATCACTGAGTAAAATCTTCAACTACTGTAGTGAAATATTTTATGAAATAGATACTGACCAAGGTTCTAATACTCACTGATGTTTTCATGGTTTAGTGCTTTTCAGAAAATGATATATGGAGTTCTCAAAAGAGTGGCGTAAACTTAAAGCAACATAACTTTTAAAAGAGGTGTATCAGAAACAGAACGATAAAGATATGATATGCATTAAATATGTCTCAAAATAACAGAGCAAAGTCTGAACATGTCTGGACATGTTCTCTGTAAAAGATGACCAAATGATAACCAAATGCCCCATGTAGGTAGAGATCTAGGGGTGAAATATGATACAGGAGGCCCTTGTCTTATATCAGAGTTCCGTTCCTACAGATAGATGTAAATCGATTTTCGCTGTAAGTCAGAACTCCGACAAAAATGTAAACAAAGCCGTTCCGTGCATCACGATATTGATAGTTCTTCACAAAAGTCATGAATACCAACAACTCATATGAATCATTTTACAAGAAGATAACAGAATATTGTAACGGGCTGATTTTGTTGTTGATGTTGATGTTTCAATGTTTATTGTTCAGTTCCACATTTACCTAATGTCAGTGAACGTGCCATGTTTAGTTAGCTCACCTCTGATTGGCTGAGAGTCAGCAGTAGAGAGAGCTGGGAACGGCGGCTAATTCTGGAGCTAAGTTATGGGGTTTTTCTAGTTATTCTGGCGTTGGCTACGGCCCACAAGAGCCTGTGTGAAGGTTCAATAAACCAGCAGAGAACCAGATAAAGTCTCACTCATTCATCACAGAGGGTCGCTACAATATGTTGACCTGTTTTTACAACTTGATCCATGTTGGTCGGTGTTTCTTCCTGTTCCCAGCGTTTTATTCGATCTAATTTCACTTCCATGGAGACGCCTTTCCTTTTCTTCAAAGCATCAGAAGAGTCTGATTTATGCTTGGAGCCATAACGATGGACAAAAAGTTAGTGAATGTAGACAATCCAAGGTGTTGTACAACTGGAGAATGGAAACAAAGCCGTCTTATAGCGCTGTGTGATGACATATCCATCCGCTCTGCTTGTCAACTTGTTCCACAAAAGCGGTTTTGATGCAACAACGAAATGTCGTAGGTCGATGACGTCGTAAACCAAAGACCTCCTGTAAGCAGATGTCATGATCTGACCAGTAGATTTAGAAAAGCATAATGGTGTCAGAACTGTCCCTCCTATCATACGCCCTATAGGTGTGGAAAAATGACATCTCTCACAGCATAAAAGGTGATGCATAGCTCAGTATCTCTGGTTTTTGTTGGGTGTTAATCACTGCTAAGAACTACTCTTGGATTTTTGTCGACTATAAATCCTGCTGCCTTTAAATGCTGACTTCTCCTGGTGATGTTTTTTGAAGATCTTTAACATTTGAACATGATCCAGTCTTAGACTCTGGCCCATGGTTTGTGACTTTAAATTCATCATACTCTGAGGAACAAACACCAAAACAGTGACGACATGAGTCTCAACATCTCATCCACCATAAACTTTAGTTCTGTCTGCATCTCCTTTCTTTCCCGCCGACTGGAAACAACCAAACTTCTGCAGAATCACTGAGTAAAATCTACAACCACCAATCAGATAACATGGCTTTAAAGAAATCAATCATTCTGCAACCCACACCTGAGCGGAAACAGAACAACCTGCATCCTGTATGTATTCCTCTGGCTGTGCTGTGATGTGAATCCATTTCCTTAATTTAAGTCGATAACACTCCTTATCATTAAATTGACTACAGCATAAGCTACAGTCCTGAATCTTTCTCATCCTGACAGATAAGAAGTCACCTGAGCTGCTGCTGCTGCTGCAGGAGGAAAATATCTTTAAGAAAACGCTCACGTCTCTTCCAAACTTCAAACCCGACTCATCTGCAGGATTTAGTCTCTAATTGAGTTTATTTAAGGGATCAGATTTCCTGAAGAAAAGAGGTGAAACTCGCTGTACATTATTACACCGTCTGAGCGCCGCATGAGATGCATGTAGAGCAAATCTGGATGAGAAATGTTGTCCTGTTTGTCATTTGTCACAGACGTCGACAGGCTTCCTGCTGTTCTGGATGCATTAACAGGCGACGTTCAGAGTCCGTTTTCATGCAGAAAGAAAGAAACTGGTGCATTGTGAAGTCGTAGCCAACTGTTCCCTCGACTGATTTAATGGAAAACATGAAAAGTTATAGGATGAAAACTCATGTACAAGCTCAGCTGTTGTCGTATCAGATGCCAGCTTGATCGTTTTTCATTTTCTGCAATTTCAATGAGGAAACCCTGGGATGTGTTTAGCCTAGCTTAGCACAAAGTCTGCAACGGTGATAAAAATTTGGTTTTACAGGGCACTTTTCAAACTCCAAAATGCTTCAAAATGTAATAAGATAAAGCACACCAGTTACAAATCATCAGGTTAAACAGACAAAAGCTCCATCAGTTGTATAAAAGAACAATACAGTATGCAGGAAGTAACATCTCGGTGGACATCTAAGTCATCCTATGTTTGATATAGAAGCAGGAAATGAGGATCTGTGGTTTTGCAGCTTTTTGAGGACTAACAAGAGTCAGACCCAAAGGCAACACAAATGAACTCGTGAATCGACTAAAACTGTAGCAATTGAGCAAAACTCAGATGATTCAAATGATTTCTTAGCTCCTTAGAAGCAAGTCTATATTTTGGGCTAACACCAGGTCACTGTCTAAATAAATTTGAAGTGAGCCATAACTGTATTTTCATTGATTTTGACATAAAAACTACATGTGTAGAATCACCGGTCAAATATGTTTAAAAATCTTGTAACTTTGCCATTAAATAAAGTTTTAAAAAAAGCACCTTTCTCCACAAGTTTTACAACACTGTGCTCGAGTCAGTGCAACAACATGGCTAGTTGGACGCTCCCTGGTTGGGGGCGTTATGGAGTTTAGTCTCTGTTTTGTTTTGTTTCATGTCATTTGTCTCATTTTTTTGTCGTTTTGTGTTTTCATTTTGTCTTGCTTGTTTTTTTTCCTCGTTTTTGTCATTTTCTGTTTTTTGTCTCGTTCCCACTGTTTGTTAGCCTAGCCGCGCTAGACCCATGTTCTGAAGGCACAAGGGTCTAGGGCCGCTCGACAGGGAGGGAGGCGGGCTCAAAGATTGTCTTTCAAATCACTCTGCAGCAATTGGGTAGCTATACAACCAATCAGCGCAACGAATAGGCTGACGGAGTTCCTGGCGCCGGCGGATTGTGGCTAAGTCCCATTAGCTTCCCAACCAGCGGAGCCAACTGGTATATTAAGGATTTGCCATATCCCGTCGGCATCAGTCCAAATACGTCTTTCTTCTCAATGAAACACTTCAGTGCCGTCCTTTGTTTATCTTTCAAGTTGAATTTTAGCTTCAAATCTTTAAGGGCTGTGGCCAAAGCCGAGTCGAAAGATAACTGTTTATTGTGTGCCGGTTGTTTCTGTCAGAATCGTCGCGCCTCTGTCGTCACTTAGTTACGCCCGCCTTCTGACTCTACACTTCATGGTGATTGGTCCGGCCAGTTTTAGGAGAATCCAGCCTCGAGCCTTATGGAGGGTAACTAGACCCACCCTGGCAGAGAATTAAATTCATTGCCGTGGGTTGTCTCGCGCGGCTCGGCTAACTGTTTGTCTCATTTTTTGTCATTTTGTTTCTTGTGTTTGGCATTCTGTGTCTCATTTTTGGAATATTTTGTCTTGTTGTTGTTGTTGTTCTTTGTCTTTTCTTGGTCAGACTTTGGTCATTTGGATCATAAAGTCAAGTCCTATATGGTTCAGTTCCAGATGGCTAAATGTTGTGCTCCTTTGCAGACACTCTGTGATTTGGAAGTTGTAATGTGGAAACGATAAACTGAGGCACAAAGTTGTTGAAATTGAACTTATTTTTGTTCATGATGTTTTGTAAAAAGATAATTCCTAAGATGTGGACTTTTTTTGCACTAAAACAAAGGAACTTAGGACTTGTGGTTATTTATTGGTATTTATGCTGTGATTTTACTGGTCTGGTCCACTGGAGATCAAACTGGGCTGAATGTGGAACTTGAACTAAGATGAGTTTGACACCCTTGGTCAACAGCAAACTGTTAAAGGAGTTAAAGGACCTACTCAATTTTTACATTTTTGCTGCCACATCATGTGCTTTTATTACTGCGATGTGTCAAAACGTCTTCTGCAAAAAAGGCTCCAAACCTCCCAGATTGGTGGTGTGTATTCCAGCGTCGACAACTGACAGGAAAATAACCCTTTAGATTTCTTTTGGACTGCCGGTTAAACACCGGCAGCTGAAGGGCACCGATGTCCTGCAGATGTAAAGTGTTTACGTGTGTGTTTACCTGTCGCAGTGGTTGCACTTGAATGGCTTCGCTCCGGTGTGTTTGCGGTAGTGTCGCGTCAACTCGTCACTGCGGGCGAAACGCCATTCGCAGCCCTCCCATGAGCACTTATAGGGCTTCTCACCTGCAACAGGAACAGCAGCAGAGGGAGGACAGAGCGTCACATTTTATTACAATGCCAACGTCTAATTTCACACGTCTAAACTACAGCTGTTCACTAATGTACAGGTTACCACCCCTGGCTTTTCGTGCACACACACACACACACACACACACACACACACACACACACACACACACACACACACACACACACACACACACACACACACACACACACACACACACACACACACACACACACACACACACACGGAGCCGAGGGGCCGTCCAGCTTTAACACAACAATGAGCCAATACACTCAATTAGCTGTAAATGAAGTCTTTCAGCGTGGCGGCGTGTTAATTCATAATCCTAAATTCACCCTGAAATGAATCTCGTTTTGTTCTCTCTATTACCACCACCCCACCACCCTACACACACACACACAGACACACACACACATACACACACACACAGCCTGAGGTGGGGGAATCTGAAATGTAAATGAAGTTTCATCCCTCGGTTCACCAGATGGGAGAAGAGATGGTCTATTGTTCTCAGCCTGTAGTTATCTCTCCATGATAGAAAGCCTTCCAGCTGTGTGTGTGTGTGTGTGTGTGTGTGTGTGTGTGTGTGTGTGTAGTGTAGTGCAGCAGCAGACTGTCTTCAGATGGGACCTGATTATGTCTCGCTGTGTAAAAGCTTGTATCGGAGGATGTTTCTCTGTGTGTGCGTGAGTTTGGGGTCACAAGATAAAGCGTCAGATTTGGCACCAAAATCACACCGAAAACGCCCCCGAAATTAAAACCACAACTAATAGCACCAAGACAGAAATCTACAACAGTATAACATCCTCACATGGTCAGAGACACAAACAGTGGCTGACTATTCTATTTATTGAGTCAACACTAACAAGCCTCTTTGGATTGTACGTCACACTGCAATAAATGCTGCATTTCCTGCGTCTCTCTTCTGTTCTCCAGGCAGACTGAGCTTTTCATTTTCTGCCAAATTCAGCCTCCTGCTGCTTAGAGTTTTTCACAGTCTTTCCCCAGAAACCTGGAAAGGTTTCGACAGTTTCTCTTCTGGTGTGACCCTAATTGCGCGTCTAGTCGCTGTGGCTCATTTTATTTTGTCACTTTGTTGCCTGTGTTAAAATAAGTGAATGTTCTGCAACAGGAACCAGCGGGGTGAAATTTGTAGGCTGAGACTGTTTATCAGCATCTACCAGGAAAAATGCACGTATTTGATTGATCAAAAGTGTGTTTTAATCCTAAATCCTCACGAAAATGACACCATTTATCAGAGCCGGAACTGTAAAATCAGGAAAAATTGTGTTTCTGATGGTCCTTGAACTAATCATGTGTGATATAAAGTTCTACTGGCAAAAACATCCAAATCTATACTTTAAATATGACTTCATTCTACATGTCTCATTTCAGATTTTGACAAACTGCAGAGAGCTACAACTGACTCAGCTGCAGCAAGTGGCAAAATTTCAGCGACTTTTTCAGATGAACTGCAGGATGTGTTTTACCAGAGCAAAGGAGATGAGCACTGAAACAAATTGAGAGCAAAATTAAACCTAACTGAGCGATAAAATAAATGCAGCATGTCAAAAAGATGGTTGTTGGAAGATACATTCAGCACGGTGAAGCATCTGGAGTCACTGGTATTTTTTCTGTTACTGGAACTTTTTTCAGTAGTTGGTAGGTTTAGAGCAAAGGTTAGGTGCTGCATATGGTCGTCCACATCTGGAATGAAGATGGGGTTGTAAACACTCAAAGGTTCTAAGAATCAGACTAATTCTGGGATAGGTTTTCTGTTGGTCAGACGATGAAGAATCTGGGGTGTCCGATGAAATCACAATGTGAGGGATGGCCTCCTCAAACAGTGTTAATTTTTGACGGTTTGATCAATATTTGTGCAACACTTCTGTCACTGAAGTGGGAAATGTTCTCTTAAGATGCATTTTAACATTCAATTTTCACTAGCTGAACATTTGCTTATCGACACATTTACCGATGTTCCCTAAACGCCTCACAGTGCAGACTGATGCTGCTCAGTCTTTGCAATCGGCATACAGGAGACAAACTGAAACTAAAGTATCGATCTTATTACACTGGTATCATTCAATATCAATACCAATGCTGGTATCGATATTATTGATATTGGGATCGATCCACCCACTTCTACAGTAAAGTTCTTTTGAGCTTGTGTGAAAGCTGTCAATCAGCACTTTCAGCAAACAACCTCCAGCATTCAGAGCAGAGAATACAGCTTGTTTTTTTTTTCATGATTTTGACACAAAGTTTCACTTTTTTCTATACATTTGGCTGGGTTTTGTGTGGTGTTACAAATTCTAACTAACATGTTTCTTAATGCTTTCATATTTTTGCAGGGGACCTTGGTTTTCTTGTTTCTCTGCGTCAGGACGGGGGTCTAAACATCAGCCAAAATGTTAATTCATTATCATTTTAATTTAAAGAAATTTAAATATTGACAGAGATGAAACATGGTTAAACAGCAGCCTTTCTCCACAGTGCGTTCTGTGTTGGAAAAAAAAAAAACTGGCCCAATGTAATTGCAGACCCCTAGTGTGTGTGAACTGGGGGGTGGTAGCTATAATTGGGGCCTTAATGACTCTTAATGGGGAGTAATACAGCAGCTTACAGTCAGTTAGCCAGATGTCCCAGCAGCCCCTCCACCGCCATCGCAGCACACACCAATCTTCTTAAGGAACACAAACACGCAGCAATTCACGGCTAAGTGGAACTAATGCCAAATCTGGAAAAAATCATCGGTTGCAATAGAAAAAGACGTTTGCACAAGAGTTTGTATCAGCGTTTTGGATTTCCGACAACAAAATGGTGACAGAGGAGCCAGTTTTGTTCAGAAGTAGCACCTGGTTCCAGATCTGTGCATCACAAACTCGTCCTGTCTCACTTATTGGACAAAACAAGGCAATCAGAAGTTTGTCGGCAGGACTTAATCAATTTCAATCAATGTAATTGTCACATTTCCATGCCAGAGCTGGAGTAAAGTGATGAAAAGATGGAAAAAGAATGAGAAAAACATTCGTTGCTCATAGCAACCACTACTGAGCTTCTGTTTTAACTGAAATGATGTTAGTGGGATGGTTATGTCACTTTCTATGCAAAAAAAAAAACTGAAAAAATAAAAATGTAACATGGATCTATCGTCAGTAGAGCCACTAAAATGTAATTTTATGCATAGCCGTGTTGTATGTCTTGCTTTGAAAGAAAATAATCAAAGTAAAAGTGAAGTTCCTGCTGTTTTTTTCAATTACATGATCTTGCTAAACCCTCTAAATGCGTTATATGAAGGCAACACACATTTATTCTTTTGACTTTTGAAGATAAATGCACAAAAGTTCATATTAAAAGATGCAGCTTCAACTTCCTTTCATGCATCTTCTTTATCTTTTATGCTCTTCATATCCCCATCCTCACTGCAGGGCGTCACTTCTCCATCATACAGCAGCCGGAGTTTGAAATGTGAGCCCGCTTTTATGGACTTAAATTCTAATTCATCAACCTGAACTTCAGAGCGCTCCGACAAGAAGAAAGCGCACCTTCACATGGACCGGGATCCGAGGTGCAGAGCGGCTCTGACAGCGCGGTGATGCAACCACATGTAAAGGATGATGTGTTACAGGAACATCCGACTGTGAATGATGCCCTCTTCCCCTTTATTTCCCTCGGTTTGTGCGCCTCTTTGATCGGAGTTGTCCTTTTTATCCGCAGACACAACATCACTGCGGTTTCTTCCTGGACTAAATTAATGCCAGATCACGGGCTGAGTCGTAGCGCGCTCGCCGCCATTTGCATATTCAAATCCTCCAGTCAAATCTCATGCAGTCGGTTGCTGATTTCCACAACAGGGACCTGGGTTTTGTTGCTGTGTGTTCCCGGTTACTGGCGTCTCTCTGCCACCTCGATGACACTTTCTGAGTCTCATCTGTCTAAATCTCTAACACTCATTTATGGGTGTTTCAAGAAGCCACCAAAGCTTGAAATTTATTTGCTTCCTGTGCAACGAAAGCCTCCCTGTGTTACACAGAACACTGGATGGAGGAACAGGAAGTACAATGACAGCATCAGAACAAAATAAACCTCTTGTGGTGCAGACATGTCGGGACAAAGACATCTTACAGTTAAACTTTATCGTTGACAGTAACAGTAAAGAACTATTCAAGAAGAGCAAACAAAACTCCAGTGAGCTTCATATTAAAGTCAAGTACAGGAGATCCTTCACTTATGTCAGAGTTCCGTTCTTTCAGATTGATGCAAGTCGATTTTCGCTGTAAGGAAAGTAAATAAAGCCGTTCCGTGTATCACAATATCGATCAGTTCTTCATAAAAGTCATGAATAGCAATGATTTTCAAGCACATGAGTCATTTTACAAGAAAATAACAGAATGTGTTGCACTGTTTTTATAGCTTGGTTTACTTTATCATGCTAGGGAACCATAATGAAGGGCAAAAAGTTAGTGAATGTAGAAGGTGGCGTACAACCGGAGAATGGAAACAAAGCCGTCTTATAGCACCGCGTGACGACGTATTTGTATGCTCCGCGCACCAACTAATGCTACGTAACCAGTTTACATGGTGTCGTAAACTGAGGACCCCCTGTATACAAAAGTTGGGGTCCTTGAAGTATCCATTAGCTAAGTGGCTACGTTTATTGCTTTGCAAGTTGCTTCTGTATACAAACCTGAGACAACCAAACCATCTTGTCAAGAATCAGTCATTGCTTGTCACTTGCCCTAGACGCTAAAATAAAGGCTTAAAATTCATGGTGAAGTGGTTGGTATCTATATTGCTAATTTACTGTAACACTAAGCCACTTTGTTGATTCACCTTTTTCCATGCAAGTCTGTTTTTTTTATTGTTACGTGTCTGTTTAAAGTCCCTGTTTTTTTCCCTGTGTGTTACTCGTTATTGGTCTTGGGGGAATGCAGATATATTCCACTGTATACCTTGTGTGCAGACAATAAAGCTGACTTTCCTTGACTTGTTTTGACACAGTGGAGCCCAGGACCGATGGCGCTCGATGCGTTTACAGAGCAGGACTTTCAACAAGCGTTCCAACTGTGGGAGGAGCACTGGGAGCGGAGTATCGCTGCGCAAGGTCACAGCTTTAAAGGGGACCGTGGCCAGATCTAAATCAGGCACAGTGTGTTTCTTTGCTTTTTAAAACTGCAAGCTCTAAATTTTTTGATCAGACTTTGTGTAGTTTTAGCCAGCTGATGCACTGATTGGACTCAAAATTGTTGTTTCTAATTTGCTTGAACTGTGCCATTTAATATAGATGCACTAAGGATGACGTGAAATTTTGAAGTTTAAACACTTTTTGTTATCGTGACCCCACAAACTGAAGTGACCCCAAGAAAGAAAAAGAAATAAATTAGTTAAAATGCGCTCTTTTAAGACATGCTATTCACAACACTTACAGGGAATACACAATTACATTTTGTGCTGAAAAGGATAAAACTCTGACGACTAACAATAACTGTATATTTTGAATTAAGAAAAAAAGCAGATTTTTTGCCGTAATTTCTACACTATGAACACAGCGTTTAATTTTTTTTTTTTTAAACTTTAAGCTGTGAGATACCACAGCAGCTGTATTCAGTACGAGACATTTTCCAGTTCAAGTTCTTTTGCTCCAAAAAACACAACCTTGTACATTTTCCCTGGTATTTTATTCTACTGCTTTATGGGGTTCCACAGTCCTCTGCTACAGCTCAGGTACAGCTGTGAAAAAGCTGAGCGCCTGCGATTCTACGGCAGATTACCTCGAGCTCTGCAAAGCGCCTGAAAAAATCATCCGTGTTCAGCGGCGCCGTCTGAACGTGTGAATCCTCCTACTCACTTCCACAGAGTCCTCCTCGCTCGGGACTGAATATGGGACCGATATTTTTGACATACAATAGCAAACCACTCGGCAGCTTATCCTCCGGGCCTGTCGGGGAAGCGCTACATGGCCGACCTGTGTGTGTGTGTGTGTGTGTGTGTGTGTGTGTGTGTGTGTGTGTGTGTGTGTGTTACGGGGTGGAGTGGGGGCCGCAGGTGCCAGACAGGCGGCCGTTTCACACCCGTCTTCTGTAATTGGCCCGAGCACCCCATCTTCCTTCAATAGGAGCCCCCTCAACACACACACACACACACATACACACACACACACACTACAACACAAGCACACACACACACACACACACACTACAACACAAACACACACACACACACTGTCGGTGGAATGAAGCAAGGCCAGCTCGGGCCTGACGCCACGGCAACCATGACGCCAGCCAATTATAGCACGGCAAGGCAAGGATGCATGATAAAGTCACCTAGCAACTGAGAGAAAGAGAGGAGAGAGGAGGAGGGGTGAGGGCTGGAGAGAGAGAGAGAGAGAGAGAGAGAGAGATTAACAGGCATGGACAATCCACCAGCCACCAACCAATTATGGAAGAGTGTGATGCAGTTGCTTGGCAACCCAAACTGAATGAGCAAATGGAAGTGAGAGAGCGAGAGATAGAGCAGGTTGGAGGTTTGGTGTAGAGTAGTGTAGAAGGTGTAGGTCTGAGGGGAGGTTCAGGGGTTATGGTGGGGTTTATCCTGGGTGGGGGTGGGTTGCAGGTGACCGGAGAGAATGTGCCGGTGTTAAAAGTAAAATTATATTCCACAGCACCGTGAGCTGGTTTCCAAACATATGTGAATACATTTTAGTTCTGATTTTAAAATCAGTGAGCAGATTCTTTCAACTGACTTCAGGTGCATTAATCATCACACTAGACATGAAGTCAGCACTTTAATGTTGAAAGAAATATAGAAAAAAACACAAAACTAAACTATATTAAAGCCAAGTATACATAAATTGTGGTCCTCCAAATATTTCTAGCTAAGTTTACTGCTCTGACTTCACTACAGCATTGAACTGTATGCTTGTGATATTGTGCAGATTTTGCATGTGAATGTGCATCTATGTTACATTTTCATCAAGTATATGTTGCTTTTACAAAAGTTAAGACTGAATGTTTTCTGATTATGTATTTATATAAATATGACCATATCATATTTCAGGCCTGGAACAAATATATTACTAAAATTATAGAATTTTAAGTTTGAAAACCAATGCAGGCAGAGGGACAACAACCAAGCAATGTGATGTATAAACGATACAGGATGCAAAGCTAAGGAGCTGTTGAATATCAGAAAATACTGTGTTGGGGTTTATCTATGTAATTAAATCAATCAAACACAACATCAAAAAAGAACAAATTAAAGTTCCTTTCAGACTTGCACTCCTTTCTGTTAATCTAACTGAACATGTCGATTTCATGTCTGAATGAGCATCCTGGTTACAACTGAAATCTTACTGGATCAGACAAAGTAACATTTGCGTTTCGCTTTCAACAGAGCATCAGTCCTTCCAGTTGGTTGTAGTAGCATTAAACAGCAGCAGGATCCATATGAGCGTCTCCAAAGCAGGAGCTGTGCGTATTTATGCTTGTGAAAGGACAGAAGTAATTGAATAATTTACTCATAATTGTAATTTATCCCTGACATGGAGACAGGATTGATCGGGACCTAACATCAGTTCACACTGTGAACTTTTCTTCACCTCAAACAGGTGAACCATCACAGAGTCAAAGTTACAGCTAAATCTTTTAACATAGCAAATAAATTACTATGCATCATATATCACTTAATGCACTGTCCAATCTTCAGCATATGACAAATGCAGAGTGTCCTCGGTTTACGACGTCCTCCACCTACGGCGTTTCGTCGTTAGGTCAGAACTGGTTACGTGGAACTAGTTGACGAGCAAAGCGGATGAATATGTCGTCACGCGGCACTACAAGACGGCTTTGTTTCCATACTCCGGTTGTACAACACCTTGGATTGTGCTACATTCACTAACTTTTCGTGCGAATATTCGGATACCAAATTAATATCCGGATAGTGCCGTAGCGAACAAATATTCAGATATTCGGGATATTCGGATCCAGCCCTACTAGAAAAACCCCATAACTTAGCTCCAGAATTAGCTGCCGTTCCCAGCTCTCTCTACTGCTGACTCTCAGCCAATCAGAGGTGAGCTAACTAAACATGGCACGTTCACTGACATTAGGTAAATGTTGAACTGAACATTGAAACCTCAAGATCAACAACAACATCAGTCCGTTACAATATTCTGTCATCTTCTAGTAAAATGATTCATACATGCATGAAAGTTGTTGGTATTTATGACTTTTACGAAGAACTGCTCGATATCGTGATGCACGGAACGACTTTGTTTACATTTTCTGACCTGCGGCGAAAATTGGCTTACATTAATCTGTAGGAACGGAACTCCGATGTAAGTCGAGGACCTCCTGTATTGAAGTGTGAACTGTTGGTGCTCTGTGACTCTCTTCATCACTGTGGTTTGTAAGTTTGAATGACGCCGTGAGAAACAATCTATAACTGACCCGTGTCTGAAGGACAGAATGTCATCACTATAACAGACTGATGAATGTGGCAATGCTAAAAAAAAATGCTTAAAAAGCTCCACTACAAGAATGCAAAATGAGTTTAGATGAAGGCGGATCAAATGTGGACTGGATTTAATGCTTATCTGTGTCAAAATGTTCTTCTATACACATTTTTTCATCTTCTGTCCAGTTTTTTGAGGATACAGATGTTTTTGCAGTATTACCACTGTTAAGAAATTCTATTATTCTGTTAAATGAAGCCAAAACCTGATAGAAAAATGTCACGTAAAGACAGTGTTAGAGATTGGCAAGCAGTTTCTCTCCTGTTTGAAGTCCTTGTTCTTGGCTATTCTCTAATTTACGTCATCATCTGACCTGATTGATGATGATGATGCTCAGAGTTTCTAAAAGCTGCAGTGAGATGTCCTGCATATATCAGGAGTCGAGTAAAAAAAAACCTGCACACCGAGTCCATTCTACCCCCTAAAATTTAATTAAGTGCACCTTTTGGGAGTCTTTTAAACTCTCCTTCCAACACAGCTCATCTCTCCTGCTTTCTTTTGTGCCAAGTACATAGTTTAGAATATTACTTTGGATAGCTGCTTGAATAACAAGGAGGATGCAGTTATTATCTATCTACTCCTCCAACCTGATCCAAGAGAGCGAAACCAAAAGAAACAAAAACACTCATAGAACCAGAAAACCCTGGCTCCGGCTCAGAACAGCTCCGACGAGGTGCTTTAGAGATTTACTGAATTAATTTGTGCATCGATTAATGCTACAACTCATCCCTAACTGAACATTTTCATACAGGAAAAATAAACCTGACTTCTACATCACGGCTGCAGCTCGGAGAAACATTTTGGAGTACGGACGCTGGAGTATAATAACCAACATGATGTGGAATTGCGGCGCATGTACAGCAGCAACCCCCCGACAGACCTCCATATAATGATGCTTCTAATGGCCTCTGGTGTGCACGATGTGACAGTAAGTGTATTGACACTGTGCAGGCTTTCTGCAGCTGCTCCTCCCTGTAGTCTCTGCTACGCTAATCCCTCCCTACATGTATGTTCAATGATTTATGGTTATAATAACCCAAAAAGAGGATTAAGCTAATTAAACCACAGCACTGCGCTTGTAATGAACACATCGGGAGGGAATACGCCGCCCCCACGTTCGTACCACACACACACGGATCGAGGAAGCGCCAGTGTCTTCGGGGTGTCTTTTTCTTTTTTCTCAGTGAACGATTCTGCCTTTAAAAAGCTTATCGTTGGTTAGCATGACTCGGCTGTCGAATCATCAGAAGATTAAAGATACCAGAGAGAAACTAGCAGCTCCATTCTGGATTAGCCAGAGTAAAGCGCCAGTGGTTGGGTTTTCCTTCGGCTATGCCAGGTGCTGCCCTGGAACGTAGCACTGCACTTTAAGGCAAGCTATGGTCGCCGGGATCATATAAGCCTGTAACACGCTGGATTAATGATGCCAAGGCTGCCAGTATTAATGCAGTGGATGTCTACAGGCCGTGTACCGGGATCCCGCTGAAGCTGCTAACACTCGCTGATGACAACTGGAGGCCACGACCCGCCGCAGATACTGTAAATGATGGTTAAAGCTGAGCTTGAATGGTGGCTCCGGGTGGTACAGGCCTCACACACTGCAGATAAATGATGGACGGAGTCACTCAGGCTGAAGAGCTCAAATCCAGGAGGCATTCCGACTTCAAAACTGATGAGCCGATTTCTAAGAACGAACAAATCTGCTGGTTCCTGTCGCTTTAAAAGTCGCGGTGCAGCTGCAGGTGACGACTGTAAATCTCCAAACACATCATAAAACCGTGAAGTTTTTTTTCTTTTTGCGGTCTTGTTTACCGCTGAATTTATCTGGCATGTGTTTTACAGCGTTTCCATGCGTATCGAGTGCATTCATGTAGACGCACACATTTTCTGAGACGCCTTCGTCTTTATGGCGATCGGTTTTGAAACTGTTAAGTGTGTTGTCTTCGTGTGGATGGGGCCTCAAATGGTCCTGCAGTAGCTGTACTTCCGATCCAAAAGGGCTGAGTACCAAAAAGAAAATATTTGGTGACTACTTCACTTATATACTTCAAATAGCCCCTAAAATTAAAATCTTCCTTCCTTGTGGGGCACATTTTTCTTTCGTTCTTAAATGGTGAAATTAAAGCTTTTGCGGTGCAGAGAAGCCAAACACAGAAACAACAAGTTCCGAGCAGTACACAAACCGAATGTCCTAGCTATCGTTAAAAAACATAACATTGATTTCACAGAGCTTCCATCTGCAGCCATGTTACATGTCGCCATTTTGCATCCCTCCTTGGTTATGCATTGCTGGGTTCTGCTCAAGGTTTCTTCCCGTTAAAAGGGAATTTTTCTTGCCGCTGTCGCCTTAGGGCTGCTCTGGGGGTTCAGGCATATGGGTTCTGGAAAGCATCTTGAGACTATCTGAATTGTAATTGGTTCTGTATAAATAAAATTGAATTGAATTGAACAACGTCATGTGGACCAGTTATATTTGCACTGTGACGAGTCAATTTATTTATCACGACATAAATAATACCATTCTGAACAGAGATATCTAAAGTTCAGTTTTGCTTTTCAAAATAAAAGACTAGAATTGTTGACTGTTGCTCCAGAGGCTGCTGTGTTGGATATGATCATTAGAAAATGAAGTGATATAAGAAGAGTTTGTGGAGAACTAGAAATTTATTTATTGAATTTCCTAAAGCTTTGACCTCAGGCTACTTTGACATGTCGGTAAAACGGCTTTTCACTTGTGGCTATGGTTGCAGTATCATAGTGTGTCTGGAAAACAAGCCTCTTGCACCTCCTACTTGCCGTAGTTTCTGACTACAGACATCATTTTGCCAAGGCAAAACTCAAATTGAAGGTGACTGCAATATCTATAATGTAGTTTTGACTGGTCCATCTTAACTTAAGATGTCTGAAAAGGACAACGTAGATATCCTTAAATGAGGGGAAATTAATATATCTCAAACAAGAATTATCAGTAGTTGGATTAGGTTTCATTTTGTCGTTGTATACTATACAATAGTACAACTCTTTTCGAATTGTCGGTTTAAATAAGTAAAATTATTGTAAAGAATTATCAGTGGTCGGAATTAAACTGTAGATGTCTAAAATCGTAATCAGAAGCTGCAGATCTCCACAATGTGAATATCTGAAGCTGAATTACACATTTCTGTATCGATAAAACTCCCACAAAATAATGGTAAAAATGATGCAATCTGTCACTGATTGAATAACAATGTGGAGATCTGAGATGTTCTTTTCTACTAAGGAGAATTTAGATAAAAAATATCCAGTCGAGCTTTCAATTTCCTGTAAATTTGGCCATATCTGACATCTAGCAATGAGCGCAGTTTTTCCTATAGTAAAAGGAGATGCAAAGCTAGTCAAATATTTAGCAATAATGAATGCTATACCTTTCCTGACCTGCTAGTTGTTGGAACTAATGATGAAGTGTCTTTGTGGTAGCTTTCCAAAGTTGCAAAATCCATTTTTTGTTTTGACATCTAACCACCCTTCAGAACCACAGAGCTGCTTCTCACTGCGCTAGCTAATTCAGAAAAATACAACCGACTGTTCCTCACTGAATTAAATTCTTTCCATCAGTCGGATTCATTTCTGTTCATGCATCTCCTTCATCAGCCTGAAGCTCGTCTCCATGTTCTCCCTACAGAGAGCTCACGGCTTCCTGCCCCTGGACACATCAGCCCGGTGTGTGTTCTGTCGGAGGGTCACCGAGAGGACAGCTGTAGTAAGCAGCTGAAGCAGCACGTCAGACCCAGTTGGACACGGCTGAATTCGCAAAGTCATTTACTACCAGTCTATCAATCATCAGGCAATTATAGAGGCAGGGCTTTTTGGCACTGAGCAGATGAACTATTCTGGAGGATCATCTGAGGAGCACAAGAAGATGGAAAGAAGTCTTAATCTTCTTCCATGCTTTTTCCAGTTCACAAGGTGGAGCATCTTCTGGATTATTCACCTGTGCTGGGTTGAGTGCTTCGACTACGTTAGAGCTCCAGGATTAAGATACTGGAGGCACTACTACTCTAAGTCTCAGAAATTTAGTTGACATAGAGTAACTGGAAAAGTTGATTAAACTTGAATAAAGTAATAATCTTTAATATTTCATCCCATATCTGCAGTCTTTGACCCACAGGCATCGTCAGTCCTGCTGACGCTGGCAGGTCTGTACTGGTATTTTTTCCGTCAGCAGTGAAACGTGTGATCAGTTAGATTAAGGACAAGCAAAAACATTGCAAATCTGGTCATAAAACTCTCCGGTTGCCACGTGTTTCTGTTTCCCGCAGCTTTGTCCTGAAACTGGGGAACACGAGGCCTGTTTCACCGAGTTATTTGTGACCACCGTCCAAACACGAACCACAAATGCTGGCAGAGAAACAAAAATGTTGATTTTGTGGAGATTAATTCAAAAGTCCTAAAGGCACCTTTGATGTTAATTTACAGGTTTCAAAAATCATATTCTTTTAACCCTTTAAGCTTCGGTCAATTCCAGCCGTTTTCAGTACAAAAAATCGCTAATATTCTATTTTTAAATAAAAAAAATGACGAAAAATACAGGGAATATTGGACGCACATCGCGAGGTGCATTTCCTTGAAAACGACCGATTCGTGGATTTTATACCGACTTCAGGACATGTTTTGGATAAAATAGTTTACTGGCTTGTGTCGTCTGGATGTAAAAGGTTGGATTATGGCCGTTTTTTGTGGAATCTTTTTTTCTGTGTGTAATAATAAACCCGGAAATGTGAGTCGCGCTGTGTGCGTTGAAGCCGTGTATAGAGAACGGATGGATGAATATTCGTTTTTGTCGGACAAATGTGTTTTTCTCACCCGCTGTGGTAATCGCATCTGAAAGTGGTTTATACCGGCGGATTCATGAGAATCTAAGCTTTCCATCGGCGTATAGTGTTTGTATAATCAGGTTTGCAGCCGTCGGACATTCTTGAAATTCCTATGCAAATTAGTAGGTGTACCGCCGGCGGTACACCTACGATGCACTGAAGCGTAAAGGGTTAAGCCAGGAATACATCAAAATAAGAGCAAGGTTTCCTGTTTTCCTCAGGTGTATAATGTACTAGCAGGGCTTTTCAACCAACACAGAAATGATTTGGTTCTTGTTCTTGTACCTGTTTGTGCTTTAGTCTGGCAATTATTCAGCAAGTTCTGGATACAATATATTTTTCAGAGCTTTCAAACCTCTGCTGAAATTCACCAAATGTTAGGTCATTTCTGTGAATAACCAGGCAGACGCTTCTTCATTTTGCTTGCATGCCTGGAAACCAGCGTTTTTGGATCTAAACCCAAACTATTTTTGGTCAAAAAGCCCACAACTTAGTTCACCTACGAAAACCAAAGCTGGTACTTTACTGGTCAGAAAGTCCTACAATACAATGTTAATGCCTTCAAACTGAAGCTGAAAGCACGCAAGTATGTACCTATAATTACTTTCATTTCAACTTGTATGTGTTGGAATACAGACAGAAGTAACTGAAAACATCCATCCATCCATTCTCTATACACTTAATCCTCAGTAGGGTCGCGGGAGGCTGGAGTCTATTCCAGCTGATTTAGGGTGAAGGTAGGGGACATCCTGGACAGGTCACCAGTCTGTCACAGGGCTACATATACAGACAAACAATCACACTGGCATTCACACCTACGGACAATTTAGAGTAATCAATTAACCTCAGCATGTTTTTGGACTGTGGGAGGAAGCTGGAGAACCTGGAGAAAACCCACGCATGCACAGGGAGAACATGCAAACTCCATGCAGAAAGATCCCAGGAAGGCCGGGACACGAACCGTGGATCTTCTAGCTGCAAACTGAAAGTGCTAACCACCACGTCACTGTGCAGCCCTAACTGGAAACATCAGCATCATTAATCCTGAAGGTAATTCGAAAGACTGGAGCTGGGTTTTACCTGTGTGGGTCCTCTGATGGGCCTTCAGATGGGAGCTCTTGGTGTAAACCTTCCTGCAGCCGTTAAACTGGCACCGGTGGACTCTCTTCTTGTTCTCTGGTACGTCTCCTGCCAGACTTCCTCCTCCCCCCTGCTCGCTGTCGCTGAGGGCTCCTCCTCGGCTCGGCGGGGACGGTAACGCTCGCGCTGCCACCAGCTTAGCCGCCCCTAACCCCACCTTCTTGGCCACCAGTTTAAGCGTTAATGTGCCGTCTGCCGTCGCCGTGAGTGTTTGTGTGGGTTTGATAAGGTGCCGGCCAAGCTCCGGTGATGACGGTGGTGTTAGGGATGTGACGGCGGCGCTGAGCTGTGCGGCGCTGACTCCTCCGAGGACCTGGTCCTTGGCCGTGAGGGTTTCAGTCCCGGCTACTGCTTGGCTCTTGTTGGGGTTGGGAACCTGGAGGATTTTGGCCTGGACCTTGGGGAGGGTTACCAATAGAGGAGGTGGACTGGGCTGGTCGGGGAGGCTGGGGAGGAGGGGGTCCATCAGGTCCTCGTCGCTGTCACCACCCTGCATGAAGGCCGGCGTTAAGAGGCAGTCGAGCTCCTCGTCGAAGAGCTCCGAGAGTCGCTTGGGCTCCGTCTGTAGGTACCGCTCCAACTCTAGACACGTCTGCAAGAGAAGGACACAGCAAGAGTCAAAAATAAGACTTTTTTTTACAGAAAAAAAAATCACCACATAAATAAATCAGCGAGGTCTTGGGTTACATTTGTGTGAAAAGATAAAAGGTAAAATAAAAAAAGTATCAGCAAATATTTCACTTAATTATGAGTGGAATAATCTGACACAGTGAGAGCTGACAACTCCTTGTGCAAGTTTATTTGCCCTGTAAAAACCACATGAAGACAATGCCAATAGCAGGTTTTAAGCCGGAGTGGAATCCCCAGCTAACTGCTGAGATGGAAGCGACACACCAGTGAGACTTCAGTGTAATTCAGCGCAATGACACACTGTTAAAGTAGCACAAAGGCCTCATAGTTAGACTGACAGAAATGTTCCAGAAAACAGAATTCCTTGGAAAATAACCCGGTGTGATCATTTAGTGGGTCATTTTGTGATCATGTTTTTGCAAATCCCATAATTATGTATTATGGAAACAATCACTTATTGATTAAAAAATGACTTCAAATCACTAAAATGTCAACTATGTTACAAAAAGTTCTGCAATTATGTATTGATCCATCCAGAATGACTTGAAAATGATCCATAATTGCAGAAAATGAGTTCAGAATGACATGAATTTGTCCTAAATGACATGAAAGTTATCCCAAAGACACAAAAATGATCCAAATGATGAGAAAAGATCCAAGCTGACATAAAACTTGTTGAAAATGACAGAAAATTGTCCAAAATTACTCAAAAATTGTCCAAAACGACTAGAAAATTGTTGAGAATAATTTGAAAATGATCCATAATTACAAAAAATTAGCCCAGAATGACATAAAATTTGACCTGAATGACTCCAAAATTATCCTAAAGACAAAAATTATCCAAAATGACGAGAAATGATCCAAACTGACATAAAACTTGTTGAAAACGACAAGAAAATTGTCCAAAATTACATAAAAGCTGCTAGCTTCTAGGTCCCAACACAATCATACAGTTTGCTCATATTCCAGAGGATTAATTGTTACAGAAATGCTTTTCTGCTTTCCAACATGACCCATATTATTGTTCGAAAATGATTCCAAGTAGCCTTTCAAGATCGTCTCTCTCAGTGGCTCATATCTGTTGATTTCTGGATGCAAAAACCAAATATACCACTTTAAATATTATTAGGATTTTTTGGAAGATTTTTATTCATTTTTTAAAAATATTTACAAGAATTTTTTGCCAAATTTGAGGGATTTTCTTTAAATACAACTTTTAAAGAATTACTGAAATTTTCTTCCTGAAGGTTTTTGCTAATTTTCATAAATTTGTAGAATTCTTTTTGCTGGATTTTTGGATTTTTTTCAGACATGGAAAGAATACTTTTTAGTGCCCGTGAATGAGGACAACAGGAGGGTTAAAAGGGTGAAAGAGGTTTGTCAGTGTAAAAGCGTAAAAAAAAAACCCTCCTACAAACTCTTCCCACATCGGTACACTCAGCGCTTTTCCTCGAACTGCATCGTTCCCAGAGACCCCGTCGCCTCGTCTATTTAAATTCAGACACTGGCTGTGGGCTTTATATTTCTGTGCAGCTGTTGACCATGTCACCTGGCATGCAGCAGTCCTGAGAGAGGAGGGATTTAGCGTGTGATTGATTGCTGCTGCCTGGCCGAGCTCTCCGGAGCCCTGAACTGTGGAAGCCTCGCCTGTTTCCCTCCGCTCGCCCAAATCAACCAGCCATGGAAGTTCTATCGCAAGATGGAGGGAGGAAGAGACGCGAGATGACAGAGGGAAAGTCAAACAAAGAAACGAAGGATGATGAGGGGAGAGGAGCGAGGACATACTTCTGAAACTGTGTACTCATCCAGACGGGTTTTTTCAATAGAAGCGTACAGTTGTTGTTGTTGGCAGCAGAACAGCGTCACCACAGTCGCTGCTCCGTTGGCCTTCGGTGTCTCGGTCAAGGGCACGTTACCTCCAAGGATGTGAGCCAAACACCTTCCAGGCAACAACCTACTTTTACAACCTCAAGGCTACTCTCCTCCTCTCTAAACTTTTTGGGATTTTCTGTAATTCCTGCTTCCCCTCAGTTGAACTACCAACAGTGCTTCTGAGGTCGACACGGGACTGTTTGTTCGATCGTGTTCCCGCTTTGATCTCTCCCACCTGCAACACCGGTTATTACTGGAGTTTTCTCTGCTCCATCAGGCACAAAACACGAGATGCACGGAGGAGCTAGAAGATCTGAGGAGATAAAAGTGAAGCTTACACACCTGTTTGACATGGATGTAAGCTAAAAACAAGCTCATTAAAGGGCAGCAGGAGCGTATGAAAAGACGGTATAGATGTTGGACAATCAGATCCCAAAGCAGCAGAATGGAAGTACGTGAGCGATGTGTTGTTCAGCTGCAGTTATCTTTATGTTTCAGCTAATAATAGACTTTTCTTTGTGAAATTCAATCCTGCTCATGTCCGGTTTGATAGACATCACATTACAATTCTCATCCTGTTTCACTGAAAAATATAGAATCACATGAGTGCCAGAATAATCTGCTAAAAATATGGAAATAAATGTGTAAATATTGTGCCTTTGTGGTCAGTTTCTGCAGCATAATGTTGGTGGCACCATCCATGCAGTAAAGAAGTGTCCTTAGAATTTAAGCTTTAGCCAAAGAAATAGATAAAAGACAACAGTGATGCATATTTTAATGCTTAATATGCGTTTTGTAGCTCATAGCTGCTTGATTTAGAGATCGGTTTGAGTGTTTTGACGCAATACATGGATACATTTGAAAATTATTGATCAATCACTTTCATTATCAAAGTAGCTTACAGTAATTAGGAGACCTCTGTCATTTAAATTGTGAACATGCACATACTGTGTTTTTACATATTTTGACATATTTTGAACTGAATAATCCGTCAGCGCCATGGCCGTGCATTTTCACTTTGATTCCTGCAGTTGAATGACTTAAAAACACAGATTTCATATGTAACAAACCTAAGCAACCCATCCTATTCACATCATTCTTCTTGTTCAGAGTTTCGACATCAAACATGCAGGGCTGGATTGCTCAGCTGAGGGACTGTCGGCTGTAATCTGATTAAAATCCTTCGAAAAGATGGTCTAGAGCAAGCTGGTGAGTGAAACATCCCAGCAGCCAAGCGAGCGATGAACTCAAGCTTCTGGAGAAAGTCTGCCGAGGTGTCGATGTCTCCCCCCCCATCAGCTTCTCCATGCAAAGTTCTACCACGTTGTGCAAACTGAAGGTGTGTTTCCAGCAACTTCTTTGTTCTCATTCACCGTCTACGTGAACCGGCCCGTGTGGCGTTCTATTTGCCTCCAGCTCGTTTGCAGAAAGTAGACTTGACTTCACGGGAAGCGACGCCTCGCGAAATTTGCTTCAAATGTCTAAACGAGCCGCTGCTGAACTAAATTGAGAACAGATTCAGCAGCTTATTTCTTGCCTTGGACGCTTTCAGGAAGAGTTTTCACTGAACTGTTTTCGTGATAAAAGAAAAAGTTTGCGACCGAGCTGCCATGTTGGTCCGACGCCTCTACCAGATTGAAGATCTGAAGGGCTGTCATGTCACCACTTAGGCGCCACTAAAAATGCCCCTCTGGACACCGCCCATTTCAAATTTGGCCTCCATTGTATGTGACTTTATTTATCTTTCTGTGTGGCAAAGAGTAGTTTTACAGTGTTTGAGCAGAATCTTAGGTGAGCCGGTGAGCTTCATACAGCTACACTTTCATAATGTTCATGGAAAAAACTCTAAACATATTTACTTTTATTGCAAAGAGATGAGTGTTTATCTAATGACCGGAAATGTATTTTTAACTACAGCATACAGTGGTCCTTCGTCTATCAGGGGGTTACGTTCCAGACCCCCTGTGATAGACGAAAGTCCTCAAAGTAGCGACCATATTAATTGTATCATGTATATATATTTTAAGGCTTTATAAACCCTCCCCACACACCGCAGAGCAACACTATGCAGCGATCAGACGTCTATGTGAATTGGAGGACAGATGCTGAACGCTGCTGAACACTGGAGACAGAGGAGACTGATGCTACGGTCTCTGAGCCAATCAGAGCCCGGCGCTGTGCTCTCTTTTTTTTAAATATGTTTCAAATATTGTTTTAATTATTTGTTTCATATTTTTTCCGTTTTTTAGGCTACAAAATGCTTATCTTACTGCAAAAGTAATAAAAAAAAATGTAGCGACGACAGAGCCGGTCTATGGCTAAACTGTTGTGCTGCAATGCACCATGGGAGTTCAGGGTGTTGGGGGTTTAAATGTCATTATTGTGGTTTATGTTAGTGTTATGAGTGTTTTATTATGTTATTGTGGCCAAGTCATCCTAGTTAGTTTGGTAATGTGTTCTGCTGTCAGGATTGTGAGTGTGAAGTGTGGTTGATCACTTCCTGCCTGTGTCAAAATAAAAGCATCTGTCAGTTGCAGAAAGTCTGCTGCAGATAAAAGGCAGATATCGTTTCTCTAGTGTCATTCTTCAACCTAGCTCGCCACAGTAGTAAAGACAGATATGTGGCGAAGGAGCGCTGTAAACCGGAGTAAATTGTGTTTGTAATGTTCGCGTTTGGTTTCATTCATTCGGTTCTTTTCCTCCACAGAACAGCAGCTCCGTCCACTGAGCTCTTCCTTGAAGCTACCTGACCTTCCTGCGGCGTCGTGACTTCAGCGGATCCTCGTGGAAAATGAATTTCCTCTGTTTGGCCGACGGCCTTTGGCAGCCGAAGGTTCTCATCCTGATCCTCTGGCTCCTTTCACCTCTGTCATTGGAGCAAATTACAGCCACTATACAAATGTATTTTTTGAGCTGCAGCTGGTTGACTCGGTCCATTCAGACCGTCCAGCTCCGGAGCTTTACTCTGCTCAGACAAACCGGCACATTTAGTCTGAACATCTGTTGAGTGGCGATAAGCTGAACTTCCCTCTCCTGCTTTTTTCCTCTTTCTTCTTTAAGAGAATGTCTTTTTTTTTGCTTGAGGATGTGCATTTGCATATGAATATAAATCAAAGATATTTCTGTGAGGGGGTTACGCTGCTTCATAAGGGAGCTGGAGAGTGATAAGCGTGCACATACAGATGCCCAGTAACAATGTCTTTTGTCAAGCTGAGACTGGCGCTGCGAGGGAAACCTTCTGGTTCGCCTTTTGTCCCGATAGTTGCTTTGTTTTGTGAGTATTTGTGTTCCTGTCATTAGCTGCTGAATGTAATACAATATCTAGTCAATCACGCTAAAGGGGCTGTTATGTCTCTCTTTAAATGAGATCAGTCGCTGCTAACGCATGTGGAAACCAACACTGGAGGTTATCAAAAGACGTCGGATTATCCGGAGTGAAACTTAAACAGGAAAGTGTTTTTTTAGAAGACAAAAGTGCAGTGTTTGGATCACAGAGCGACGATAACTCATGACAACAGGCAGGAACAGAGTCATCTAGCAGGGCTACAAACACAAATGTTTTGGATCTTGGAGGATTTTTGACTGATCCATGCAGATTCTAGATGTAATTCTGAATAAATAAAGGCTGAAATAATACTAGTACATCATCATTTTACATCAGTGTTGCTGTTTCCACAAGTTTTTTTTAATAGAAAGTGTGAATTATTTGGTCTTCTTTTCAGGGTTTTATTATAACAACATGTAGCTTCTCAGTTTAGTTGCTGATTTTAGAACAAAAATTACTTTTGAACGTATGATATTAACGTCACTGAAATATGTAAACTAACTTCATTTTCATTTTTCTCTTTTGTAACTCTCGTAATAAAATATCTGAGCAATGTTCAAGGTTTTTGACCAGCTCTTTTTTTATTTTTATTGTTATCTCACTGAAATTCAAGCACCTGTTGGCTGACAATACACAGGTCCCATAATAACACATGGGGAAGTTCAGTTAGCTGAAGGAAGCTGCTGGACACAGTCGAAATTTCAGAATAAAAGCTACTGGGAAAACCATGAGTTTAGAATGTTTTATATCAGGTAGCGAGACCCTTGATGATGCTTTAACAGGTGATATTCTAGTTTTTTTGCACTGGATTTTTATGACTAAATATGTGCCTGGAAATAGATCTGTCTCTCTTTAAACTCTTATTTGTGTCCTACATGAAGTTTCACGCTATATGCTAACAATTAGGCTACAAAAAAATGCACCAGTAAAGCCGGAAATGTAGAAAATTGTCGGAATTTCCTCTTAAAAGTGTAGCTTCGAGTTAGAAAGGACATCCTACAGGAGATCCTACATCAAGCCAACTCTTCCTGCTAAACTTATTCCATCAGATTTTAGATGATATGACCACATAAAGGTTGCCAAGATGAGTATTTAAATATATAATTGAAGCATTGCTGTGATGAATTTAAGTGTATTTTTAATGTGTGTTTGTTAAAGCAAACGGAGATGAAGCTTTTATCCAAAGGGATTTGGACACAAACAGAATCTTTCTAGAGATAAAAAGAAAGTTTTGGAGCAAAAAAAGAGAGAAAAATTCGATCTAAAACACATTTTTCCCCATGGTTTCCAGGTCTCAGCAGAATTCCGCCCGGCGACATGTTCCATACATTATTTATCATCCAGAGACACGACTGCAGCGCCGTGAACATTCGTCCTCTCTGATACAGGAAATACAGTCAGAGCTTTCTGCCGCACCGTTCTTTCAACTCGGGCTGGAAAATCCAAAATAGAAAGGTCCGCGTGTCTCCTGGCGGGGGCTGGACGGATGCTGAGGATTGTGGGAGGTGGGTGGGGAGGACAGAGGGTAGAGGAGGCCCGAGGCGGTGCAGGAGGAGCGATCAAACCCACGGCCGGCAGTGAACGCACCGCCTCTGACATCACACGTATGACCTTCTCCTGCGTCTGTTTCTCCTACACACCATGAATATCAGGTAACAATGACATGTTAGGCCTGCAGCGTGTGTGCGTGTGCGTAAGTGCGTGTGTGTGTGTGTGTGTGTGTGTGTGTGTGTGTGTGTGTGTGTGTGTGTGTGTGTGTGTGTTTGTGTGTGCGTGTGTGTGAGCTGCTGGCTAACAGCTCAGACTGATAGCATGTGTAGGGCTTCACCTCCTGTTCCCCTGCTTGGTCCCACAACATATGGAGAAAGGTCACATCGAACGGCACGCGCACGCACACACACACGCAGACACACACACACGCAGACACACACACACGCACACACGCACACACACACAGCAGGACGGACTTGAACCTCTCCTTGTTGAATCATCAGGCCAAACAATGAGACGCTGAGCTGAAAATGATCTACTTCACTGACAACCAGTTAAATATAAAGACTGTAGCTGCGTTTCATTTGAAGCAGAACGTTGAAACGTCACAAAAATGCAAATTTGGCTCATTTCTAGTAACTGCATTGAAGCAAATAAACCATTTGTCCTCATCAGGTGGTGGTTTGTGCGTCATGGCTGTAATAAACAGAGTAGAAGAAGCTGGAAACTAAACTAGTTGTTTGCTAACGGTCAATCTATAATTGAGGGACTTTTGAAGTCCATGGGATATATCTAGCATATATTTTTATTAAAAGTTAAAAAAAACTAATGTTTTTATGTTTATTATGATCATGTCTTTACAAATTTCAGAATTATTAATTATGGAAACAATCACTTATTAATAAAAAATGACTGGATATCACTAAAATGTGAACTATGTCACAAAAAGTCCTGCAATTACGTATTGGCCCGTCCAGAATGACTTGAATTTTCAAGTCATTCTCCATAATTCATCCATAATTACAGAAAATTAGTCCAGAAAGACATGACGTTTGTCCTAAATGATTTAAAAATTACCCCAAAGACATAAAAATGATCCAAAATGATGAGAAATGATCCAATCTGACATAAAACTTGTTGAAAATGACAAGAAAATGGTCCAAAATGACTCCAAACTGGTCCAGGTCAATCTATAACTGAGGGGTTTTTGAAGTCCATGGGAGGGTTAATACAAAGATTTCTCCATTTGCAGGAATGTAGCACAGCAGTGTTATGTTTCTTTAAATGCTCAAGTGCAGTAGGAGTGTCATTCGTCCTGTAAATACTCTTTATTTCAGCATTTATCACAAAATCGTCATAATCATGCGGCCCAGAAAAGTTATACTTATTGAGATTTACAGTTTTAATTACTGAGAATTCTCTTGGGCCGAGTTTCAGTTACGATTGTGAGACTTTCACGTTTATTCTTCTCGGTTCTGGTCTGTTTGAGTTGATGTGAAAGCAGCAGAGAGCACATTTTATTCCTGACTGCAGTAATTACTATTACAAATTACTGTGCAATTACTGACTATTGTGCTGTTCGAACTGTGATTTCACCGCCTGCCATCTTCTCAATAGCAGAGGCTGCTCAAAAGTTTTTAATATTACAGCACCATAACTCTGTAATCTTGTTAAATTATCCTGCAGAGTTCAGTTTTTCTGTGTGAATTTTCAGCAGCAGTTTCCAAGAGCTTCAACGGACGTGTGAACTGTGACATAAACGAACAGAAAAATGGATTCTACAGTCACAGATATCGTCATTATTTCTATATTTCATGTTTTAGACGTGCTGTTTGCTCCTTTCACAGTTTCTCTGCTGCTTGATTTAATCACGCAACAGGACAGGAGGTCAAGGTCAGACAAGGTTAAGAGCAAACACGAGGAAAACTCAGCCCTGGTTGAAAGCTGTAAACGTCTACATGCTGTATTTGTGAGCGATCAGTGGATGAGTTTCATGGGAGCAGCTCTTCTTTCATACACGGAGCTAAAGATAAAAACAGTGGAAAAATACAATCTCCTCCTCCTGCAGCCTCTGTTTTCCCCTCATACGTGAGTGTTTGATTTAATATCTTATCTAAAATAGCTACCAGGTCCCGTCTGTGTGTGTGTGTTTGTGTGTGTGTGTGTGTGTGTGTGTGTGTGTGTGTGTGTGTGTGTGTGTGTGTGCTGCAGCCTGCTGAGGTCCATTAATAATGAATGCAGGGAGCAGAGGGGCTCTGGATGGCAGCGCTAAGAGCTTTTGACAGACAAAGGATCATCGAGGACGGAGCTCAACAAACAGACTGAAGTGGATTCAGCAGGAGATGCTCCGTCTGTGTTTACACGCGTCGCCGTTACGCCGCTATTACCGGCATTGCCATTAGGACAATGGCGAAATTAAGCCATTTACGCGATTTTGTAAAGTGACACTTCCTGTAAGGATATGCTTCACAAGTGGTGACCGCCACAGAAACGGCCGACGGAACAAGAGGAACAGAAACGGCTTTTAGTGCTGCAAGGTTTCAGATTCTACAAAGATATAAGTACGAATAAACAACTGAGCGTTTAATTGGTAGAATGGTCTGACACTCAAGCCTGCTTTTTCAAATCCTTGACTTATTTTACAGACGGAAGGACACATTTGATATTTGTCTCATTTTTCCACTTTAAATACAAATATATAAAACTAATCTTTCCGTATTCACTCGTCCCGCTCTAATAATGTGCTTCTCTGATGATAAAGACATCTGTGTGACGACAGGCCGACAGATGAAGCAGCAGCAGCTCAGCCAGTCGGGGATAAACATGGTGGGAAACTCGGGATGCAAATGCGGAGGTCAGGTTCACGTCAACAGAAAACAACAGACTTTCTGTCAAAGAAGGACTCTTTTCTGGGTATAATTTATCTACACTTCTGCATCCGTTCAACAAGCCCGGTCTCACCCCCAACTCGTCACTTTTGGTCGCGTCATCAGGCTCTCATGGCGTCAAATCTGAACAAATTGGGTTCCTTTTCGTGTCAATGAGTTTTCCGAAAGAATCTCTAAAATTCCCTAAACGTCAAAAATAGGTTTTCCTCAGCTGGTGTCGTTACTTTTGCTGCTCTTCAGGCAATGAGAAGTTTGCTTTTTAGCATTCTTAATATTGTGGAAGGGTGTATTTTCACTAGGGCTGTCAAAATTAACGTGTTAATGCAGATTAATCCATCATCATGATTAATTCAGTCAAAAACTTTAATGCAATTAAGGCATCTGCAGTGCAGAACGGCTGAAAATCCATGAAATGTTTCTGGCTTTTTTTGTCCAAGTAGACTTACCATCACACATGCACAAGTGGGCAGTTGATCCAGTAATGACAGAAACAACAACCAACGAAGCACAGGGGCTTAATAAACATATTAAGTGCATGTATATTTCCTTCTTTCTTGAGTCTGATGCTCATGCAAAAATGAAATGCGATTCATTTAGATTAAAAATTAATGATATTTAATCGTGATTAATCAAAATTAATCCACAGCAAAACTTTATGTGAAGAGCTACAACGAATAATGGGTTATAAGATCCCTTTGAGTTGCAGTGTGCTTTTTCTTTGTAGTTTCTCTGAAGAGAGTGTGATGGGAAATGACAGATATTTAATCAAGATACTGCTGGTGGCATGTAAAAAAGCCACAACAAGAAACTGGGGGAAAATAGGACCACCAACAAAAGACCAATGGTTGAAAATTACAGAAGAAATCTACATAAAGGAACTCGCCAACTGAGAGTCCAGGAAGCACAAATGGACAAAACATGGACTAAGTGGACAGAATACAGGACTGGAAATGGCAACGTTGGAGGGGAACAAGGGGGAAATTACGATTAACAGGACTGAAGGATGATGTAGATGCTCTGTAACGACCCAGGCATTGTTCAATTGTTTTGTTTTCTTTTCTTGGTTTGTGTAAGTATATTAAAATAAATGAAAACTTGAATGAAAAAAAAAACCACAACAACCCAGTGATTAATCTGATTAAAACATTTTAATCGTTTGACAGCACTAATTTGAACCCAAACTAGGATCCCTTTCTTAAACCAAATCAAGCAGTTTGAGTGCATAAACTTTACTAAACACCAGGTGAAAATAAAATTGTCACAAAAAAAAGGGACTAAATATTGGTCCAACATGTGATATGATGTCCTGACACCATCTGCCCCCATCCATGGAGGTTGTATGTCTTTTTCATTGAACATGGAGGCGGGTGGCATCGAGGCCAAAGGACATCTCATTCCTATCTCTGAGACGCCAGCCGCTTTGACAAAAAGCAGCATTTGACATGCTGGGGATGAGAACAGGTTGTTTCTGCCTCCAGCTCAGCAGCAACACCTTCGGTTGTGAGGCAGGTTTAAAACAAATTCCAGTTAAACTTTGCTACTTCAGCTCTTTTTCTGCAGCGCAACGTGAACTAATTCTAAACGTCCAGGATGCATGCACAGCTGAGGTGATGTTAGCGTTTCCTTACAGCTTCTCATTCTAAAATGTTGAATAAATTGACTTTAAGACTCACTTCCTGCTTTAAAAATTGTGTATGACACAAATGTAAACAATAAAAATGTGATGATTTCATTTAGTTTCGCTTACAAATAAAGACTCTTTCATGTCCAAGAAAGACATGAGAGTCATAGCTGTCTTGGTGGCCTTCCTCACTACTCTGGGCTGATTTACATGTGATGGATTTAACTGCACTCAGTGACATTCAGTGGTTTGGAGTTGTTCTTGTGTCTATCCTCTTAATTCTGCTTTTCTAAACCATTTCACAGAGCCCCCTGGAGCGTTCTTTTGTCTTCATGGTGTAGTTTTACTCAGAAGAACTGATCTTCCAGTGAATTAACCTTTCTGATTCAGGCATCTTTAAACTATAATCACCTCATTCACATAAACTGCGCTCAGATGAACTTCATTTTACTAATTGTTTGACTTTTCACACCAACTGCTTGAATTAAGTGACTTTAAACAGGGCGAATACTTCTGCTGTCACTTATTTTACACTTTCTAATAATTAACTAACATTATTTCGTAGAAAGCTGTTCTCACTTTGACATGAAAGAGTCTCTAAATTAACCATGATTGAATGTGGAAAAAGCAACAAAAGGGGAAAACTTCTATGAAGGATGAATACTTTATTTAAGCGCTGTGGATCTATGGGACCCAAAGAGCAACTCCATAGCTAAAAACACAGCTACTGGTTGCTTAAAATGACTCTAATTTCTAGACAAAAAGAAGCAGAAACCCTGATATGTTCCTTTCTTTCCATGTGAACACGTCATTAGAGGTCAGAAAACTGACATCTCCTGGTGTAGGCTGAGTTTCTGCTCCCTCTGCTGTTGTGAGGATCTCATCTCGCCGGTTCAAACCCTTCCAGTTTGTTCCTGTCTCTCTTTATCCGAGCGTGCATTCGAATGTGTTTATTTTCCCTCTACATTATGCAGCTTCTGGCTTCAAATTATGTTTTTTCTCTTTGCTTTCTGGTACAAATAGGTCCTAATTAAAGTGCTTTGGCTTCCATAAACTGTTCTTTGAAGCTCTACCTCTTGATGGATCTCGCTCTCTCCACACAGCGGGCTCTGATGGCTAATTAGCCACTCAAAAGGAAAAGCAAAAAGAGGCTCTTTATTCAGCTAATTTGCTGATGTGGCTGTGTACACAGAGGATGTGCGTGTCTGTAGGAGTGAGAAGAGCATAATGACTTTTAACTGATGTGTGTGAATATGAGCTGCCTCATGCTTGGGAGTGTGTACGATATCAGACGGGAGTCGTTGGCAGCGAGCGGCGGCCTTTATGTCTGAGTGAGTCTCAGTGCGGCAGAGTGGATGTGTGTTTGTTGCTTTGTTGAGAGGCTGAAGAGCAGTTTGTGCGACTGCAGCAGAGCCACATTGACTTACGACTACACATCCTGCAATCTGATCATTACAGCTCCAAACCAGATGCATTAACGGCGGCCTGAGGAGCAGAAATGTTTGACTAAAATAAATACTTCCTCTTCAACACGGTGCCAGATTCACTGAGTCATTCCAGCTCACATTTAAAGAGTGAATGTGCAGAATTATAACCATTAAGAGTGATAAAACACCGAAACCTCTGGTACTTTTAATCCTTGAGTTTTTTAATGCCAGATTCAAACTAATAGAAGCAGTGACTTTTACTAAACAAGCGAGACAAAAAGTGAGTGTGTGACGTAAAAGGCTGTAGTGCAGAACTTTAGAACTGTGAAAACTAGCTGATGATTCCAGCATCCTTCGAACAGGAAAACAAGTTTCCAGTTACACGAGTGTACAAGCAATTAAAACGAGTATTGAAACATGTAGATTCTGAACAGTTCAGAAAGGTTTTTTATGGCAAGTTCTAGACAAATTTAAATCATTTCGCACATGTTTTGGCTCCTTTATGACAAATTCTGAAACATTTAGAGAACACACTTATTTTATGAGGTCAAAACTGAGTCATTCTGGACGTGTTTTTATTGTTTTTAGTCATTTTGGAACCCTTCTAAGCCATCCTAGATGTTTAACTCGTTTTGGACAGATTGTGAACAGGACAAGAGGATTTTTTTTTTTTTTGAGGAAGTTCTGGACAAATTTCTCATCATTTTGGCCAAATGTGGAGACTGGCTAAAGATTTCTGTATCACTGTGAGATAGCGGCATGGCGTCACTGTAACTATGACAACAAGTGAACACTACATCAGCTGAATGCACAGTTTGTTCCTCGTTTGGTAAACTGTCAGTTCTGTATAGTACTGTGTGTAGCAGGAGGTAAGACTGGGTTTGTCTTTTACCAGTTTTTGCTGGGGTAGGCCAGTCTTGCCTAACAGATTAGTGTCGTTTTTGTTTGTTATTTTGGTTTTGCTCAATCTGAATTTCTGTTAGGACATCACCATTATTTTTGTTCTTTTGTTCAATGACATCCTTTTGTTCAGCTCTTCTCAGTTTTGTAGATAAACTCTTAAGTTCTTTGAGAAAACGCATTTTGTGGCTGCTTGGATCAGTGAAAGATGGAACTTCATGTTACGTTCGAGCACCTCGAGGCTGTACGTAGCAAAGCAAGGACCATAAGGCTTAAACATGACCTAAACATCCCCCATAATGACTGTGCAACACGTCATTTCAAGTTGCTATAACAGCCTTCAGTCTTCTATGAATTTGATCCTATTCTGCCACAAGGGCTTGAGTGACGTCCAACACTGATGCCGGGGGATCAGACTTGGCTCAAGTTCCTCCTAAAAGTGTTGGATGGAGATCAGGGAAGGACGACGCCATCTAAAATATCAGCCTGCATACTGACGCGTTCTTAAAAAAACAGCCCCGGGCCGAATGCATTCTGCCATGTGCGGCAACACGACGGCATAAATAATGCGGCAAATAATGTTCGTGGACAGCTGCCATTTTGGAGACACCAGTTTCCTCATGCCTACACTGCACCGGTCCCAGAGCCAGCCGCTGTGACGATCCAAAATCATTCTGCTGGATAGCGACCATCTCGAGCTGCCTCCGCTTCCAGCCCCGTCACTATGACTGCATCCAACAGCAGCAAACCCTCTGAACACTGCAGCGCTCTGATCCACTCAGGACTGAGACGTTTCACCGCATTCGTCAGTGTTTAATGTCACCGAGGAGCAAGAACCTGATATTTGATAACCTAATGAAAACAAACACTGCAGCAGACTCCAACAAGTCTTACAAAAATGTATGTTTGTCCGTCTATCTGTCTGTCTGTCTGTCTGCAACATGACTCAAAAACAGACTAACAGATTTGGATGAAGAGAAATTAGCGTAGATGTATTGTAAAAATGGATGAATGCACTGTATTGAGGTGTTCTAAGGGATTGTTGGGTACTTTAAAAGGTGTCAACGTCTACGGTTAAAGAGTAATAATATGGAGAAAGAGTGTGTGGCACTTACAGGGAACCACTTTCTTCACTTATGGTCCTACAAAAATTGAAAACTCTTAAAATAACTTGTTGTTGGGTGGTGAGATTGAGATAAAACTAATTTTGCATACAAGGTCAATCTAATGCTAACCTGCCTCTCAACTGTTCAGCTTTAATCTGTGTTTTTTTAGGACTATTCTCACTGCATAACTATTTACATGCAGAGAAATGTACCGAGCTGTATTGAAGGACATTGTTTTAAACGATAAAACCTGGATAAACCTTAATGGAATTCAATTCTATTGCTATTTGCCGAATTCACCATCCAACGCTGTGGATCAAAAAGGACAAAAAAAGAAGTGGTTGGGTTTCAAAATTAATGTTTTCTGCATTTCACTGACAGCCAATAATAAAGGTTCCATGGAGTCTGTTTATAATATTTTCTTTTGCACCTCAAAACGGTTCAGCTGTTATTAGTCGTCAGTGTTTCTACTTGCAGACTGGTTCCAGTTACATAACCACAATTATTATGTGCATAAATTGTCACATGCAGATGTTATTACTTAATAACACGTCATTCACTTAATATTCCGTCTGAAAATGCTAATACCTCCAGTTGCCTAGAAACTCAAGTTTATAAAAATGATATTCCCGGTTGAGGATCTTCTTTCAGCTTTTCACATCTCCTAAAAGGCCGCACAGCTCTGCCATGACACCATCAGACACACAACCACCACCGAATACCGACAAAAAGTACAAAATATGATACAGGTTCACCTCAACGAGCGCACATACGAGCAGCGAACGCATCGGCGGCGACAAAGAGGAAGACACAACGCAGCGTTACCGCGGTGACAGCGCTGACTCTGTGATTGTGCGAACACCTGTGTGTGCTGTCAGTGTGATCAGCGATCCTCTCACTCCGTCTGATTGAAAAAGCAGCGTGACAAACGGGGAGTCCTGCCGGGTCTGATTTGAAAAGCAGGAGGAGGCTTCAATAAAAGAGGTTAATGGAGACCTGATGGAAGAACAAGACTCTGATCTGGAGGTTAGTCTTGAAAAACCCATCAGGGATCGGCTGATGATACAACAGATGTGGATGTTTTTAGTCTATCGAATGTCAAAAATACCAAATAATACAAACTCGCAGCAGGTTTTCAGAAAGAAATGTTTGGAAATAGCTTTGAGCTACAGTGAAATGTCTGTCTGGAGTCTACAATGTGTTTTCACAACAAAGCTGGTGAGATGTAGGGCTGGACCCGAATTTCCCGAATATCCGAATATTTGTTCGCTACGGCGGTATCCGGATATTAATTTTGGTATCAAAATCCCCCCCGGTTGGAACGAATATTCGGTGTTAGAAGAATGGATCCGAATATTCAGGCAGTCTCCGCCACATTGTCCCCCCCCCGGTAGGACGTTACGGGGCGAAACGAATATTCAGATATTCGTCTTTAATAGGGCCCGAAGATCCGGAGACCAGAAACCACTATTGGGGCCAGCCCTAGTGAGATCTGGAATCTTTTTGGCTTGTTAAATTAGTTCTGTATTTCCTCATTTGAACCATCATTTTGTTAAAACAAACACATTTTCAAAGAGGCACAGCTTCAGGTAACATTAAAGATTCAGTGTCTGATGTGAAATAACTTACGATAACAATGATGAGAGAATGGTGGTGATATCTTTGGTCTTGGCTCTAAATTGGAGGTCCTACACCGCACTGTGAAACAGGATCGAGGACGGCCATTGTCGTGGCGACCGAAGAGAAAAAAATCAACCAAAATCCAGCAAAATTCTCTGGATTTTGGTTGATTTTTTTGTGAATGTTCTTAAGAAACATTTTTAACATTTCTTTTTTCCACCAAATAATATTCAAAGATTTCCCAAAAATGTTAAAAAAGTGGACATCAGAAGATTCACTGTGAAATTTTTTTTTTTTCCACATTTTCAAACTTTAAAACGGGTAAATTTTGACTCGCAGGACGACACGAGGGTTAACACAAATGAAATCCATGTTGGAAGAAACTTAAATATGTTGATATAAAGTCTAATAATCCATCATCCTGCATCCGACTGAACTTCAGACTCCTGATTTACTTCATGTGTTTAATTGCTTCTTGAAGAAGCAAAGCGTTAATTTGTGCCGAAGCCGAGCAGGATTTATAGATCAGCTTCTATGCGCTCGCTAACTAAAGCGGCGGCCATAAGTGGCATCGAAAAGAGAGTAAATCACCGCCTTTAATCTTAAGATGAGACGGCGAGGTAGAGAGGGACCGGAGAGACAAAGAAAGATAATTAACCAATGAGAGCCCAGGAGTGCACCAAGACATTTACTACACACACACACACACACACACACACACACACACACACACACACACACACACACACACACACACACACACACACACACACACACACACACACACACACACACACACACACACACACACACATACACACACACACACATGTTTGTACTTCTATCTTAGTGAGGACATCCATAGGCGTAATGCATTTCCTAGAGCCTTACCCTAACCTTAACCATCACAACTGATTGCCTAACCCTAATCCTTACCCTAACCCTAACCAAACCTCAATTCATACCTGTTCTCTAAAAACAAGTCTTCACCCTCAAACATGGCTGTTTCAAAGTGAGGACCGGCCAAAATGTCCTCACTTTGTAAAAATGTCCTCACTTTGATAGTTAAATGCAGAAAATGGTACTCACCATGTAGCAAGTACAAGAACACACACACACACACACACACACACACACACACACACACACTGAGCATCATCACCTCCGACCTCCAGCCTCAGCCGATGAAATTTTAATCAACAGCCTCTGATGGAGAAGCACTCAGACTCTCCTGCTGTGTAACTCTCTCTCCATCTTCTCTGTATTCTCTCCATCTTTTCAAGCCTTTGAGCAGCCAACCGTCTTCCTCCTCCTCCTCCTCACCTCTCTAAATGCACCCCCCAACTCTTTTCTCTTCATCGCACACATTTCACTCTTTCTTTCCTCATTCGCAAAGCAAACGTCACCTCTCTCTCTCTTTATTCATCTCGTTCTTTCTGGTTTCTCCTCATCTCTTCTCCTGCTTCTTAAAAGCTGAAACATACTCTTTTTTTAAAATATAGTTTCTGACAGACTGAAAACTGATTTACGGTCGATGCTTTAGTTTCACATTCATCTGATCATAATAAAACGAAAATGACACCAATATACAGAATCATTTAACCTGAACTAGAGTAGGGCCAGTATGAACAACCAGCCTTTAATCCAATTAGCTCAGGGCTAATTTACGACCTGTGTGGCAGTGGATGTAAATAAAGGATTAGGTCGATAACAAGCGGTTAGAAATGGCCTTCATCAAGCTTCTAGCACAGGGGTGTCCAACATGCAGCCCGCGGGCCAAAACTGGTCCTCCAGAGGGTCCAATCTGGCCCTTAAAGTGTAATAACTCCAGAGAAGACATTAACTGCAGATTGTAAATTAGTAAAACTATAAATTTTAAATAATTTCTAGACCATGACAAGCTGATTTGGTCATGAAGTAAAAATACTAGATTATTCATTGTTCTTTTGTCAATTTGTGTCTCGTCTTTGTAATATTTTGTCTTGTTTATATCGTTTTTGTCTGACTTTTGTCGTTTGTCTCATGTTTTTGTAGTTTTGTGTCTTTTTGTTTCGCTTTTGCCATTTTATGTCCCATTTCTGTAAGATCACTTTCACAGTAAAAATGAAAATTCTGGTGTCAAAATGAAAAAAAACACAGACTCCAGCACAAAAGTTTGCATATTTTTTACATTTGTTCAGTTAAAAGAGAGCTTTTTAGCATTTATCCTTCAACGCTAAGTTTTTATTGGACGTGACGTGCATCCAGATCATCCTTCTTTGTCGTGTTGACAGAACTGATAAATAAGTAAAAACAACAACTTTAGCAATCTGTAGCTACACTGATGAGAAATAATATGATATAAGATAACAAACATGAGTGGCGACTGCAGACGGAGAGTGAATTTTTAAATTAACTTTCTGTCTCCGGATTCGGCTTTTAAAAAAATAAACAACCGATGCGCGATATCGGATCTGATAACTGTTTAAAACGATCTCTGGGGCTCTTTTGAGCTGATCGGAGCTCAGAGAATGAACAATGTCCTCTCTAAAACCACCGCATGTTGGATGCATTCGCAGAGAATGAAATAATCTTTTCTGAGAGACGATTTTTACACTCGAAGCTGTCACAACAGACCCTCGGCAGACACACACACACACCAACACACACTCCACTTTCACTGTCCATGGTAATTAAATACAAGGACATAAAATTAATTAACAGCTTAATCACACACACACACACATGCACACACACACACACGGAGCTCTAAAAGGACAGGGCAGGTACAGCCTTTTAATTTGAGGAATAATTTAATACTGCTTAACCAGCTTATGGCCTTTCTCTGCCTTTGTCTGCCTCCAGCCTGTACACCACCATGTGTGTGTGTGTGTGTGTCCCGGCTATTTCATTAATTGGCCGAGATGGAGGGATTGAAATCTGTGGCAGAATCATCTGTTCCTCTGTCTGTTGTGCTTTCTGTTAATGAAGCTGCTCTCTCTCTGAGTCTGTCTGCAGGTCATTAGTCATGTCGGACGGCCTGTCCTCCACCATGAGGCATTTGTCCAGGCTGGAAAAATGATGGGCTCGCTGTCTACACATCACACACACACCGAGACAACAGCATGTGAATGAATCTCTCAAAAGGCATCTTCAGCGCCACTATTCCCATCATTTTGTGTTATCCTTGTCTCCAAAATGCATTGAAATGTGCATTTATTCCAGAAAAAAAACAGCAAAGCCTTGTTGCTGTTACAGTCACCTACAGGTTTTCTGTTATTTTCAAGTATTATGGGTGCAAATCATGACAGATTTCTCATGAATGAGCCTCTCGAAAGATGTCTGTAGCGCTACTTGTTCTTTGAATTTTGCATCATTTCATGTCTTTTATATCAAGAATAACTAAAAAAAAAATGCAATAATTAAAAAACACCTTGTGGTTGTTCCAGCCACCGAAGGTTTTCCTGCAGTTTTTCATGAATCTGTGCAAAAATCCGCCATTACAACCTCCATAGAGACAGAATTTATGCATGTGTGTTGCATTATGCTGCTTTCAAGTTCTAGATTTAGTTGACTTCATTGTTAAAGAACAAGAAACACTGATGCATATGAGGAGATGTTTCTTTTCTACGTATAAAGAAGTGCAATTATTGTATCAGTTTTTGTTTCAAATATTAAAAAAAATGCCAAAAAAATACTCTTAGAACCACAAAACCCAAAGTTAAAGATGCGCTCCTTTGCTTAAAGTGTTTTCTGCTGCTTCTCCTTTCTGTTCTGTGTTTGCGTTCAAAGGTTGTTCTGTGCTGTAATTAAATTCCCCATTAACTCCATTCTTATTCCTATTCTCTTGTCTTTGCTGCGTCTCATTGCTCTATTCTTCTGCAGCGACTCTATTCCCCAGCGGGACCATTAAATCCTGCTCCTGTTTAATTTGAGGATAAAGCACTGCATAAATCTTAGCCATGTTTTTCTCATGTAAATACAGGTTTTTTTTTCCCCTTTTTTATCAGCCGGAGCGTATCTGAGACACTCCAAAGCTCTGAGTGGTTTTTCTGTCTGAGTGCTTTTGTTCCCGTCCAATAACACCGCGCTGTGAGAGCCACCGACTAAAACCCGACGTTTAACACTTCAGAAAAGCCGTTGACTCCCAAACTTAAATGAGAGTAAATGTGAGAGGTAAAGAGACTCTTCTGCCAAGTGGTTGGATAGAAAAAGAAAGCTTCACTCAGGTCCTGGTGGAAGACAAAGACCATAAACAAAATGACGGCACTGAGATTAGATGAAACACTTTGTGAAATTGGCTTGTAATTCACAAAAATCACTCATTCACATTCAGGATTCGGCGTAAAAAGCTCCTCAGCTGCCAATCTAAACCCCCAATCACTCAGAATGTAAATGAAAAGCAACAATAACTGAGAATCAGGCTTTGTTAAAGATGACAGAATACCTGTTTCCCCCCCCCATAACGCCTCATTTTTACTGGCTGTTCACAAACCACTCGATGAAACCGTTTTCCACCTCAATTTGAAAATGTCACGGATTTCGTAATCACATCTTCTGAAGTAGCGAAATTAGACGCAGGAAATGATTAACCCAAACAGCCAGAACTTCTATCCTTAAACCGAAAATAATAACAGAAAGCAAAACGTTTGACTCAGAATAATTGAAATTTTGCTTCGACACGACACACACACACACACACATGCAATTACCTTTAATATGTTGGTAAAAGAAACATAATTGCAGGTGTTTGTGTTCATACTTTGTTCCACCATATCCGCTGCTGTAAAGATTTAAAGTGTTCTTAGTTTCTGCAATAAAAGTTACACAGAAAAGATGCTTTAAGGAGAGCAGGGGTTTGGAAAAAGACCGAATTTACACGCGTCTGCTTCCAGGTTTAAAGGTCTCTCGACGCTGTGTGATTTTAACATCTTATAAGTTCACAGCTTGCTACACTGTACCACACGAATCTAATAATCTTTGAGCACGACGTGAAGTTTGCTCCGTGCAGATTGCACGATGAAAACGCAGCTGAATCTCACCCTATGATGTATGTGAGTCGGCGTAAATGCTGAAAGAATAAAACGTCATCAGCGTGCACCATCCATCCATGAAAAATACACAACCAAAGCATAAACGGAGCTCCTACAATCATAGGGAAACTAGCCAAACATGAACGAAGCCCTCGCGATGCTGACATTTATGAGTTTGGAGAGAAATCCCAAAAAAAGGGAGGAGGAGAACACGGACGCGGTCGTGGCTCGGAAAGAGAGGCCAATTTGGGATGCCAAGTTAGTAGTTGTTAGCATCTACTAACAGTTGATGTTAGCACTTACCGTTATGGTCTGTCATTTTCCAACAAAACACACTACATGTAAACGTAGGAAACAAAATGAATGTGAAGACTACCGAGATGTTTTAAGACAGAAAGATTTAACGCAACGTACTAAAAGTCTGATCGTGATATCGTTTAGACAGACGATCGAAGTGGCTTCAAACATTTACTCCGTATGGATGTGGAACAGTTTAACCATCTGCTTCAGCTGGTGGCTCCATATATCTCAAAAAAAAACACCAAGCTGAGACAGAATCACTGCCAGAGAGAGTTCTTAAAAACACCAGATGATTCTGATGCACCTGTACACATCATCAGTAATGTATCCTGGGGTCATAGGGTGTTTCGGGTCTTTCAACATTAGACACCCTCTCCCAGGCGACCCAGCTGCGGTTGATCAAGCCGCAGCTTGTGTACAGGTAGCATTCGCTTCCCCCAATGGTTCTCCTCTCCGGATCATGAGCCGTCTCGAAGTTTTCTCCGCTGCTTCGGTGATGTTGATGGCTCTGCTCCTTGCCATTCCCGTGATGCCCAAGGCACTTAGGGCTTTGTAGAGAGATTGCCCCACAAAACCTCTGCTGCCAACTTCGATGGGCATACACCTTGCCTTCCAGCCTTGCGTACGACAGTCGATGACCAGATCTTCATACTTGGTCCTCTTCCTTTCATGGGCCTCCCCATGAGACTGTCTGACTCTACTAGGCTGTCTTCTTCCCACATACTTTTTTCGCCACAAATCGTTTATCTGGGTTTATCTCCAGTGTGGTGCTGATCAGTACGTCATTTCATCCTGCATTTCTGTTGGTTAGTTAGTTGTCGATCACCCCAAATTTGCATGTCCAACATATCCTTCAGAATCCACTGTCGTTTTATGCTTAGTTTGTGGCGACGTACCCAAATGTTTTTGTCAGATTTTAAGTGTAAAAAGAAGTCAAATCAAACCACAATGTTGGGCAATGCTGAGAGTATACACTGTTGGTGCAAAATAAACTTGTTAATCAAAGGAGTCGTCATCCATCGCTCTAGTTTTCCAGCAAACAACTTGACAACAGCTTCACAACTTTCTCCTGACAATGGCGCTGATTGGCTGAGTGGACCAGCTGCTGAACTCCTTCTAACGTGATTTTCACAATCGAACAATCGAGTAGATGGATCCAAAGGTACTCAGGGAAGCACATCCACCAGTTCTGTCCTAAAGCGATGTTGCTTCTCGCAGAACAAACACAGACTCTGAACACAGCGGCTTCTGCAAACTAACTTCACGCTGTATGAAACGACAGAAGGAAAGTGGAGCATTGACAGAGTTAGAGACAGTTTTCTGATTTTCTGATAATCTGCGGCACCAAAATAGATGCAAAGATGATGAATTCTGGGCTGAAATTCATCACGCGGATATAAAACCGACTCCAGATGATTAATAATGGAGCACTGTGAGGCTCTGAAAACAGTTTCCTTCTTTGTGTTTCTGAAGAACGTGTGTGGTTTTCTGTCCATATTCTAAAGTAAATGGGTGTCTAGTGCAGGAAAAGACAGTTCAATCCAGGGTTTTCACAACTACTTTGTTGGCTTTTAGGACTTTTCTTACTATTATGTGATTATGATGCATTAATGTGCCAAAACAATCATAGTTTTATGTCAAAATAATAACCGTTTAAGTTTTATTTGCTTGTAGAAACCCATTAATCTTAATAATAATAATGATAATAATAACAATACGGTTCATGGTGCGACACCGTCACTCATACATGATGTCAGTTTGAGAAATGTGAAATTAAAGCGAGCACATTAGACGCTCTGAACCCCACACTGGGTTCAGCGTTGTGCTTCTCCCTGCAGGGATCTGGAGTCATTAAGGCGACACGTTGAACTGCTGCTGCTGCTGCTGTAACCACCGACGCTCTCATTCAGACATTTCTTTCTGCTTGGATCACGAGGAGCAGAAGGGGGAGAAACTGTACTACCTGGTCCCGTTTTTTCTTTTTTCTGAAAACTAAAAATATCCTCCTCTGACTTCGCCTGCCGCAACAACTCTCTGAGGGAAGCTGCAGAAACACAGCAGAGGTTGGTGTTTCTGTGAGGAAGGATTCAGCAGGAGGACGTCTCGTTGTTTCTATGTTGAAAACACGTTAAACGAAGGTTTAACCCCCGTGATTATTAAAAACGGAAGAAGATTTGTTACTGTTTTTGTGCTTTGAGCTACCAAAATAAACAGAACAACTAAAGTCCATTCTCTCCAGTGTCTGTTACTTTGAGTCAGATCTGCTGTGAATCACTGGTTTAAAATATGTTTTAAAGCAGAATACTGTCTTAAATCTGCCTGTGTGGTTCTATTTTAAACAGTTTTTAACTGTAATTTAACTGTAATTTTACAAATTTTCCCTGTTTTGTTGAACTGCAGAGAATAAATAGCAAAATCACAGAAAAAAAACATCATAGTTCAGGAGAAAATGTGTTGATTTGCATATTAACTGTAAAATAGAAATTAAAAAAACAGTAAAATAAAAATCTAAAATGTAAATGATAACCACTTCATAAATCTGTATATTTATAAATAGCAATTTGGTAGTTTTTTGTTTTGTTTTTGTACATTTGACTGTAAATTAACACATACTGTACTTAATAATTTAAGAAAAACAAACAATATTTTACAGATACTTACTGCTATTAAAAAATATATAGAATTATACACCCCCTGTCAAAAGTTTTGAGACGGCTTCTAATCTATTTGAATGAGAAAGTGTCTCAAAACTTTTGACAGGGGGTGTATATTCAGGATAAAAAATTGCTTAATAAATTAAATAGTATAAATAACTTAATAAATTGTATAAAATACATATTTTAATATATAATATTACTATATAAGTTATATATATATATATATATATATACATATATATATAAGTTTGTTAAGTATCTCAGATTTAAATATCAAATCATATCTCAATCTTCATTCAAAAGAGTTGCAACTTAAGATCTACGTGATTTTCTGCAGAGTTTGTGGAGCATCTTTGCTATCAAACTGTTTATTATGTTCACCATAGCAACTCTAAGGTATAAATCCTGCTTCTTCTTATTCTTTTATTATAGAACCAGCAGCACAGTTAGAGCCAGAGACCAGAGACAGAAGAACCACAGAAGAGTTTCAGGGCAGAACTCATTCAGTGCAGTCGTCTCGTGTCGGCAGCAGATTTGTCCTGACAGGTTGGTGCTGTCGCGGGGAGCTGAACGGATGTTACATGAGTCTCAGCATCCAGTTTTACAGAACTCTGCAGCTCTCGGCTCCACAGACAGGATGCAGCAGCCGGCAGTGGATCGGACAAATGCTTCCACTGAATTAACTGTATTAACTTAATGTCCCGCTGGCACCCAGGGGCCCCAGCAGTCACTGTGTCAACAAGCCTCCAACACCAGCTATTTCAGCCAAAATACATTTAGACCTTTTTTTTTTTCTTCCTCTGTAATTCTGGCCACAAAGCTTTCGGGGTATTTTTAAACCAATATTTCATTTGCTCTGATCTGGATTCCTCCCCTGGGTTCTGCTTCTTTTCACATATTTAAAAAAAACAATTCAAGCCAAGAGTAAAAAGTGACTGAAAGCCACTTGAGAATGTTCAGTGGTTGGATGTACCTGAGGCAGTGTGAGCAGAAGAACCAGGTCCTGGAGAAGCTTCCAGAATAAAGGGAAGGTACCTGATTCATCCTCCTGCTAGTCGTTCATCTGCAGCTCAGCATGTGATGATCGCCGGCCAATAGGAGCCGTTTAGCGCCTCGTCGTCGGGTCAGACTGAGGTCAGATCTAGCTCCTGCTACAAATGAACCGTTCCAGGATTTGATTAGGACCAGAACACTCCTCTAAACAGCCTCATTGCTGTTGTTTTGGTCTGCAAACAAACAAGGTTGCTGTGTTCAGACCTGTCCAAACCAGACTCTGATTAAATGGAGCCGAGCAAGTTTTTTAAAATGCTACGGCTGCTCCAAATACTGTTTCTGGGGGGAAATATACAAAGATGAGGACAAAAAACCTGTTTTATTGAAGTAAAAACGGCTACAAAATGTGCAGTATTTATGATATTAAGATACATTTACACTACTGTTCAACGGTGTGGGGTTTTCCAGACAATTGTATGTTTTCCATGAAAACTCACACTTTTATCATGTGCTAACATAACTGCACAAGGGTTTTCTAATCATCAGTGAGCCTTTCAGCACCATTAGCTAACACAATGTAGCATTAGAACACAGGAGTGATGGTTGATGGAAATGTCCCTCTGTACCTCTATGGAGATATTCCATTAAAAATCAGCTGTTTCCAGCTACAATAGTCATTTACCACATTAACTATGTCTAGACTGGATTCACCATTCATTTAAAGTTATCTTCATTGAAAAAAATTGCTTTTCTTTCAACAATAAAGACATTTCTAAGTGGCCCCAAACTGTTGAACGGTAGTGTACATCCCATAAAAACTAAATTTGCTCCAATGACGGCCTTTTAACAAATGATAAGTCCAACAATAACATGACAAATAGCCACAACTGATAACCCAACATGATGCTTTTTCAGCACCCAGGTTGCACCAATATCAACAGCTGAACATTTTTGTAGCATCGAGACGACGAAGCTGCTCCAGACAGTTTTCAGGTAACTTGACCTGTGACCTGCTAGTTTCCTTTGGCTCATCTGACTGTTGATTGGACGTCTTCATTTTTTTTGGAGGTTATTTTGCCTTTTTAGCATCTTGCAACTAGTACGCCAGTCATTTGGTCACATGTCCCTATCCAGAGCTACGATTAAAAACAACAACACGATATTCAAATACTGATCTGGATGCCATTTACTAGCAGTTCAACCCTCAAACCCTCTCAGCCCCATGTCATTTCTGTGCATTTCTTTGCTCTTATTGCATTTTTAGTCTTGTTGAATTCAGTTAGAAATCCATGAATCATTAAAAAAAGAAAAGATTTCTTGGATTGTTCATTTTACTCACATTGAAAAAGACCGGAATCAATACATGAAACAAAAAAAAAACTTGTGGCTTGACACACTGGATATTTTATAACTTCTATTTTTAATTTCTATTCACTCTGTCTAAACACTGCCTGCAGTTCAACCTGATCCCTACATTTTTGTTGGTCATAGCTGAGGCACTAAAGTCTGATTACTTTTTTTAGCCATGACATTTTCAAAATAAAGTGATTTTAATGTAGGATCATGATTTTAGTGAAGAATTGGATCAGTTTCAAGTTGAAAATGTGGTGATTCTTCCTGCTTTACTGCTCATTTCTTTGGTTAAAGGCGTCATTTTGGCGATTTTTGAAAAAGCAAACATGCTTTTCAAATCCAATCAGAGTATTTTGGGGTTCAGAGGATTAAAACACACCAAAAGAAATCCTGAAAACTTGGAGTCTGGAGCATAAATCCAGAGACATCAGACATTTCCTCTCAGATCAATAATTAAGTCTTTGCTTTTACGTGCGTTGAAGTTTAAGCGGCCGACTGCTCTTTGTTATTTAATATAAGACCCCTGAGGGCGCCGTCATCTGGAGATGTTTGGAAGATGAAAGGACGTTGGGTCACACCTGCAGTCAGCTGTGTAGAACGTAATAAAGGAGGCGATGAGATGGTTGCACTGGGAGCTCGGTTTTCATAAAAATTATGTCAGGTTTTATTATTCAGGCTGGTCCCGATGATTCCCAGGTGACTATTTGAGCTGATATTGTTTGTCGTATTCGGTCCAGATTATGATGCTTGAGTGACAGGATATCTATCGGTGTGTTTACATGCCGATCACATCGACACAATCACAAGTACAATATTGACAGAAACAGGCGTAACCCCGTCTAAAGCTAATAAGCTAATATCACACACACTCTCTAACCTCCTATCAGGCCTCGCTCGTCTCTCCCGTCCTAATTGACCATGAAAGTACCCCATAAATCGAGTTACTGCATTGTGCCTGTCTACTCATATAAAAGTGCTTTAATGGTTTTGCTAGGAGCTCTGTTGGGAACATTAGGCAGAACTCTCCACATTCATTAGCCCATTAGCCTGTTTCAATATTGACACTGTCTCATTCGTCCCCTCCCCTGTCTGTCAGGGCCGAGACTCTCTGGGACCAGGTCTGAAAATCTGCCCTCTGGCTCCGCTTTGGTCCAGATCAATTGGTGCTGTGCCGCCGTTTGCTAACAGATCTGACATTATCGCTCTGGGAAACGTCTTAAAGATGGATATTGGCGCAGCACAAAATGAAAAACGAGTCGACTTTTATTTGAAGTTGACGGCTTTTTAGGATGAGTTGGGAATAATTAAAAGATGATTGTATTTGCAAAGCTTTACTCAGAATCACTGACTATCATCTGGTTTAATAAAAACACATTAGAAATCTAACACAGAAAGATGAGTGATTCCATAAGAATTTTTGTTAAATAAGAGGATTATTTACTCAAGCATAATGGACACATTTATTTCACAAATGATCAGAAATAGCAGGAAAATGTACAGATTTTATTCGTATAACTGTGCAATCTCACCATCATGTGGTGCAGAAAAACAATGTCATGCTATAATATGTAATCGTCAGAATAAGGAGCTAGGCAGCACATGTGCATTTCTGTTCATGTCCAGCTAGTTCAGATGATTTTAAATTTAATTTTAAACAAGGTGGGAATCCATTCATTCATTCAAACTTGTTTTAAACTCAAAGTTCATTGAGCCAAAATAAAAGATGGAGGCAAACAGTTAGGAAACTTGTATTACAATCATTCCCATAGACGTGTGCAAAACCTGTTTTACTGAGTATTTTAGTAGTTGTTCCATTAAAACCTATGTCTATGAAGGCATGCTATAGCTGATATCTTAATTTCACTTCACAGCAGATGAGGCTCCGTGCTGCTAACGTTACTTCTTACATTCCGAAGTCTGTTTTTCCACACACAAGGAAAGAGGAAAACCTCGACTAGCAACATGAGAATCACCACACTTCATCTGTTAATCACAGACGCCGCCATATAAACGCCTGCTGCAGTCAAAGAATCTGGACTCTGACACTGACGCTTTGAAGCATCGACTGTCAGGGACAACCCTACATTATATATGCATCAAAGTGTGCATAAAACCTGAGAATCCAGGTTTGAGTGGCTCAAACTTCACAAATGACGCACAAGTGCCTCGTGAAAAAAAAAAACAAAGCTGAGAGAATAAAGCTGCTGCAGCCTGATAGTCTACATAGATATACATAAATGGTAATGACACTTTCAAATGAAGTGATCATCATTATAGCACATTCTGTCTGTACATCAAATAAATGTCAAAACACGAGCAGGCAGAGAGTAAAGCTGCTTCCTACAGCGATCGTTTGTGTCTCCAGCAGCCTCTCTGAACAACGCTGCGCTGAACCCAATGAACCCACTGAAGTAGAACATTAATGCTGAGATATGACTCTGCATTCCTGCCAACTAGCCAGAGATGAGACAGCATGCGAGCGAACGTACGGGCACAGAAAGCCACTCACACATTATATCTCCCATCCAAACCCACAGGGGGCTTCGGGCTTTATTTAGGGGTATGAAAGACGTACGGCGGTGTGCGCACGGCAGCTGGTCCAATCATGATAAGTATGCAAATTTACATTTGATTACTTTTATACTCGTGCTTTGTGGAGTGAGGTGAGTTTTACTTCGGTATCAGCAGCTGTCAGCGGGTAGCAGCGCTTTGAATCCTGCTCCGGAAACTGCTGATATTACTGCTGCATTTTCTACAGTGTGTGACAGTGTGACAGCCCATCTATAACTGTGTGTGTGTGTGTGTGTGTGTGTGTGTGTGTGTGTGGAGTACACGCCTGCTTAAGGTCAGTCAAGCTGTGCTGAGCGTGGCCTTTACCTTCCCACCCCACTGCGGAGGGTCCTGCAGGGCGGTGTGCATTGCGTGACCGAGTTCACGGGCATTTTTTATGCCGTGTCGGCGTCACGGAAAGAGAAGTAAAGCATCAGGCTGAGCCACCTGAGTCCCTGCAGATGCTGTCAGAGGGCAGGGTGGCGTTTTATACAACAAAGCCCAACACTGGAAGCCTAATGCTGCGGCCCAGACACCCCGCTACTCACCCATTCGCTGACTCTGTGGAGATAAACTATTTATGCCACTGATGCACACCGGACTGGCATCCTTCATGTGGTCTAGATGAACCAGGTTTCAGAAATGAGAGTTTACAGAATTTCACTGGTGCTTCATTAGAGGCAGTTAACTTTAAACGAGCAGCCGGAACTGCTTTAGAAAGAAATAAGTTGGGTGATACTTTGGGAGACACACAGATCTTTAAAGTCATTTTCTGGGTAATTTCACCAACTTTACTTTTAGCCTCCTATCTTGGTCATTAAAAGGTCGAGCCAAACATGCTTTATCTTGTTTTGTTTACAGTCAAGGCTATCCCAATCTTCACCCAACAGTTGGAGGGGAATTCAGCTGCATGCTAATGTTAGCTACTGTCATCATTATCAGTGATCATCTTCTGGACACCATGAATGTCCACATCCATCACATTAATCAGACCAGACTGAAAGGCTCCATCATAAACAGTGCGTTTTTTTATGCTGGCAGTTTTCAGTTTATTAATATTAATGAGTAAACATGGCCCTCACAAACACAACAACCTGGAGTGAGCCGAGTATAAACTGATGCATAAATAAAACCCAAAGTTATTATTAATCCATTCTTTTCCAGCTGCGGCTCCCAACTTTCTCTTTAAAAAACAAAAAAAACAAACATCCCCACACTGGCAGAGAGCTCATTAGCTCGCCCAGCAGTTATTTGGTGAACTGTCGCTCATCGCCCATTTCTCACTCGTTTAAATGAGGTTATTGTTGGCGACGCTCATTTAGTTTAAATGGCTGCTGCTCCGAACAACAAGCCTGATTTTATCACCCACACATCATTCACAGACACCGCAAGCTGTTAAATGATGTTCTGCATGATGATGGTGTTTATATATGATGTCAGCATGTGTGTGTCTATGTGAGGACACACTGTTTTCTGCAGCACACATGATGACTTTCACCCCTAATGTATTCCTGGTATATTGCTGACAGCCTGCAGTCTGAGGAATACATTCATTTAATGATTGCTGGGTGTACATAAATGTTTGTGTGTGCTTTGTGTGTGCTTTGTGTGTGCTTTGTGTGCGCAGCAGCAGCAGCAACAACAGCCTCCTCGCTGCACACTTGACTCGGTTGTTCCGCGTGTGGAGGTCACGGCTCAAACATCTGACTGACTTCTACCATAGTTTATTTCATTGATAACAGATGGAGCGTGCCCTGCAATTAACATTTAGGATGTTGTTATTCGGATGATTAATGCTTTCAAGTTGCGGAAGCAGGACTGAGTGTTCGTCTGCCAGCTTTGTGCATTACAGAAATTAACTGAAAAAAAATCAATACAAAAAAAATAATACACCGGATCAAATGACGTATTATATCATCCTGCAAGAGCACGAGACATCTGTTGCCACGATAAGACTGTGTCACATCTAACGTACCATCTGACTTGTCTGCAGTGCTGACAATGTACAATTAATGATCACAAAACTGACCATATCTCAAAAAGCAAATTCTGTACAGACCCTAAATAAATTTCCCGTGGTTCCAAAGGATATTATGCAACTTTTTTAAATCCGAGGAACCCAGTATAATAGTTTACGTTTTTTAAATCTTTGCAAATCTGAGGGATACAGCTGAGATATATGAGAAAAAAACAAAAATAATTTTCACTTTTATTAGGTTTTTTTTTGCACTTTTAAGCAATTTATTGTAGTAGATAGGACAAAAGTCAATACATATTATTAAGACTTGGGGTATAAGGGTTGTTTTTATGTAAAGCAAATATAAATACGAACAGTGAAGGATTTGTCTTGGCGAACTTGCACAACGGTAGGTCTGAAGTTGGTGTATGACTTGCAGCAGAGCACAGCGGGTTCGCTCCAGGCAGGAGAAACAGCACAGAAGCCAAACATGAGCAGCAAAATGTATTTTAGCCATCTGAACAAATCAATACCAGTCTAACTGTATGCTATATTTAGAATATTTCAACCCCTTTACCTCCCTGACAAACAGCCGGCTCCAGCGGGGAGTTGAGCTTTTAGCATCGCTCTCCTCAAAGCCACCAGACTCCGTTGACAAACAGTAATTTCACATCACAGGAGCTGCTGGTCTACTGCTGCTGCTATTGATTGGTTTGTTTGTATGTTTGTATGATTTTGGTGTTTCGACATGTAACTCTGCATCTGAATTGATACGTCAAAACACCAAAGTTATACAATAATTGATCAGTAACTATCATGTTGTAAAAGATAAAATTATAGAGTCCTGCTTCTCTGAAGAGGGCAATACGACCGGCTTATTGAAGAGGGCTGTCTGAGTGCAAGGCAAAGCTGTGAACATATCCTAAATATAGCATACACTTGCACTGATATTGATTTTATGAGACTAAAATACATTTTGTTGCTGATTCCATCTATAGCAGTGCTTAGCTTTCCTGCCGGTCGTCCTGTCTGCCTTCTACTGCAGGTTTTACACAGACTACAGATGAATATCTGCTAAAAACTCCACCTTAAAGAAACCAAACTGTCCCTTTAAGGTACCTGTGAGCCAAGCGGTTATATTAAGGTTTATTTGGTTTTAGCTAAGCTGACAAATTCTTACTTAAACCTCAGTATAAGATCACATTTAAACTCAAAAGTACTGAAAAATAAATCCTAAAGTTTGAGCTGCTAACGGTGCCAGTGAGAAGATTCACTAAAAAAGGAAGTCCATTTCAGCTAATACATCCATTAGTGTGAAGGTTCCTACACTCCACAGCTGTCTGACACCGCCAGATACGATTTTATGACCCTTGAAAGTTGTTGCTGTAACATTTAATTTGTCCCTCACCTTTACCACATCACAAAATGTCTGTAAAAAAAAAAAAAAATCTGTTAAATATTGACTCATTAAAAAAAACTGTTAAAAAGCTACTGCATGTGAGTTCAATACAACATATTAGCTGTTTCTGTTAATTCCATGAATTAATTTCATATAAATTAATGAAAAGTAAACAAAAAATATCACTTTTGCAACTGTAACCACTTTTAAAATGAAGGAAATATTATAGAAGATGCTGTAAATATATTACAAGTTGTACCAAAAATAGGAAAAAATATTAATTTAATGTGATGAATCATTTTGATACAGAAACGGCAATAAATCCACCAAAATATACTGATCAAATCTTGAGAAAAATCAGTTATTTAACAGAGATTTTTACTTTATTTAGAGTGATTTTATTAGTTATTGTCTGTAATTTAACCAAACAGGGAAAGTCTGATAATCTTTTAAAAATGATAGTTCAAAAAAGTTCACTTGTCGCAGTTTATTGAGAGTTCAGCCGTTCAGCACAACTTTTTGCCCACATTTGGACTCCTGCTGCCTACATGCGAACGTGGAAAGTATTATTTGGGCTTCCTGCTAACTTCGGAGAGACTTTGCAAAAAGAGTAAACTGTTTAAAATTGTTTTGCAATTTGCGTCTGACAGCTGAGCAGCAGCAGCTCTAAAAATAAAGATGAATTAATGAAACGAGTGAAGTCATTGATGCCCTCCACACGACTCTCCACGCTCCCCGTCGCTCTGTAGTGTCAGTACAAAAACATAAAGCGCTATAAAAAGACATCATCGCTGCTAATATTTGGAAACCATCACGACTGTGTGTGATCAGGAAGAACAAAGATACATCCCAAACTCTGAATAACCCAGAAACACAGACAGAGATAACCAGAGGGTAAAATAAATAAGGAGACGAAAAGAAGATATCTGCTGTTTATTTCAGTAAACTATAGTTTCGCTTCTGGAAGTGTTGCAGACTTGGGTGTGTGTGTGTTTGTGTGTGTGTGTGTAATCTATTCAGGATATGGAGATTACCATTAAATCGTCCGGCAGGGATTACACTCCCTTTCACCGAGCTGATTTACAGGCCACACTTCTAAACGGGGGGTTAACAGCTTGTTATAAGAGCCCGGATTGTAGCGCCCGACGATGTCCCACGTGTCGAGCTAATCTTCATTGCTCTGAGCGATGAGAGGGTCAAAAGAAAAGCAGCCGGCGCAGCGAACAACGCTGAGACAAAGACGTGACGAGAGGTGGGAGGAGAGCGCGGGACAAAAGAAAACACACAGAAAGCGACAGCGTTGGATGCAGTCAGCCGGCGATAACAGAGCAGAAGTGGAGGATCGTCACCTTTCTCCTATGCGAGGTCACGTCAACAACTCTGTCATGAGTGCCGTGTTCACTGTGCGTGTCACAACATATAAGCTCACACTACAAGAAATGCCGCTTTGTTGTCGTGAAGAACAGCTTCAGACTGACTCGCCAAGACGAAGGACTGTTCCTCTGCAGATCACCACGATGACGAAGAGAAATACTCATTTCCACTTAGTGAGAGTTCAAGAAGATTCATGTCAATTACAAGATGGTGTAAAGTGACACAAACACCACTGACTGGTCTAATGTTGTGCCCCGTTTTAGCTAATTCACTTTAGTCTTGCATGTCCTCAGAATGTGTTTTTCAGTTTTTCAACTTGATGGTTTATTTTACTGTCTGTACAGAAGGTCCTCGACTTACGTCAGAGTTCTGTTCCTACGGAGTCCTTCCTTCCTGACGTAAGTCAATTTTTACCGCAAGTCGGAACTCCGGCGAAAATATAAACAAAGTCATTCACGATATCGATCAGTTCTTCGGAAAAGTCATGCATACCAATGGCTTTTTTGCATGTATGAATCATTTTACAAGAAGAAAACAGAACATAAAATGAATACAATAACAACAGAATCACAGAATATGTTACACTGTTTTTACGACTTGATCTAATCAACAGTCATGCGACTTAGATTAAGCAACCTTCCGATGTTCGTCGGTGTTTCTTCCTGTCCCCTGCATTTTATTCTATCTAATTTCACTTCCATGGAGACGACTTTCTTTTTCTTTCAAGCATCAGAAGAGTCTGACTTACACTTGGGAGCCATAATGAAGGGGGAAAGTTAGTGAATGCAGCACAATCCAAGGTGGCGTACAACCAGAGAATGGAAACAAAGCTGTCTTATAGCGCCGCGTGATGACGTATTCATCCGCTCCGCTCATCAACTAGATCCACGTAACCAGTTCTGACATAACGATGAAACGCCACAGGTCGATGAGGACCCCTGTACCATTATTTTTATTCATAAAGTAAACAGGCAGTTTCAGTGTCTGTAGCTTTAAATGAAGTCAAACTGCAGCTTCAGGAAGAAGACTCTCTCTGCGTCTGAAAATTAAGATTACAACTATTGCATAATGGCTATTGCAGACTGTTTGCAATATGAATAAATCCATGAGAAAACTAAACAGAAATCCATCTATATGTGAATAAAGGTTGTATTTCCAAACAGACTGGATGAAGGATCATTGTCCTGTGGTACCACTACCTAACTGCCAGTGTTTGACTGTTTTTGATTGTTTGTGTCTCAGCATAACAGGGAGCATGTGCAGGAGAATTTAATAAAGTAAATAAAAGAAAAACAGCTTGTCCTGTTCCGTGCTCAGCTGATTCTAAACAGATCTTCTGTTCTTCATTTCTACTTGAGTGTGTTGTTTATGGTCTCCATAGCTCCATATAGAACCTTAATTTCAGCCAAAGAACCAGCAAAACCTCTCTCCTCTGAGCCTTACAGAAGATCCCCAAACTATTTTTTCCTGCGAAGGCTTGCTGAAGGTTTCCCCGCATTTTAAAAAAGCAGAGCGAGCGGCGAGTGTGCTGAGGATCTGCTGATGTGTATCAGAGTCAACAACACTGTTGACCTGCCCATGATGCTGTTTGGTGAACTGTTTACAGATCAAAGAGAAGCAGAGAGAGACGCTTTAAATCAACACTTGAACAGAGTGGAAAAGTCTTGGATTACCGCTGAGCTGGAAATCTGACTGAATGAATTTTCACCGCAGTGTTCTATCCCATCATAAACCACTCTGCTGATTTCAGAGCAGTTTGAAGTGAAACAAGACGGAAACACTCCAAGAACGAAACCTAGAAGCCAAAACACTTTTTATTCCTCTTTCACCTTCTAAAATTCTAATCCAAAACTATCATTTTGTCATTTCCACACAGTAAAGCACATCTGTGAGCACATCTGTGTCCTGAGTCAGACCAAAGCTTCATTACACAACCTCACCTGGCAGACACATGCTGCTGGCTGGAGGCTCGACAACACAGGAAAACAGACTTTACTGTAGCTGCACGCTGATAAAAAGCCAACTTTGAAGTGAGGTTGTTGCAAACCATTGGCCAAAAATGAAAGATTACAGTACGAGTTCTTTCTGTCGCGCTGCTTTTGTTAATAATGCACAGATGTACACTGACAGCTGTTCTACCAAAATAACACGCAAAACGCTCGTTTTCAAAAGCCGATCAGCTAAAAAGTCCTTTTGAAGGCTGAAACAAACACGTTTCACTGAGTCTGCATTTGACAGGTCTACATTCAGGCACAAGGAACTTAAAGAACTCTTGTTTCCCTTCTGAAGTGTATTTTTGAAACAGACATGAGATATAAAATCACACCTAAAGATCAGAAGTGACCTACTTATGTGCTCCTAACAGCCACTTTGTTTAGCTTTCACAATATGCTGGAAAATATCATTCCCCCGTATTAACCTGTGTTAACCCAGTCCATGTTAATTGTCGTTGTCTTTGTTTTATTAGATTGTTTTTATGCATCTGTATGTTTTCTTTTTATGTGTGGGACAACGTATTTACTGCAACCTGGTGTAAACTATTATGAGATCGTCTGTTCATTAATATGCACTGTCCCGTCCAAATGAATAAAAAATAAAGTGTGATAAGTTTGACTTGACCAAGACGAGGACCAAGTGAAGCACCCATTTCAGCTCTTTATTCTAAATATGATTAATAAAAAAAGAAACACTTTTACGAGTCCAGTTAATCATCTTAGTAGCAGTTCAACAGGGTTCATGCCAATAATAAGTGGGTATAAAGCCACATAAATATCACCCATGGGTCTCATTCTGTGCCCCTTTTTAGAAAATTAATGAAAGTGTCACATGCGCTCAGAATTTGTCTTTTAAAAATGATTCATTCCACCATCGCTGTATAATCTTCTTCTGTATCGTCCAATCTTGACTAAAATCTGTATTGTTTTTTCTTTTGTTTGCAGATAATCACTAATAACAGACCGTAATAAATGTTCTGGATTGTCCTGCGATAATCTGAGTTGTGTTTTTTCCATCATTAAATAAACTCAAAAACCAAACAAAGATGCAGATACTTGTTGGAGACAGTCGAGAGCTTTTCGATTCGCTGACTTCACCGTCCAAAACCGCTGCATTCGAGCAGAAAATTAAATTCTCTTTTCCTTTTAAGACGGTAAACAAGAGACACACAAACACGCGGCTGGAGGTACGACCGCGATCATAAATAAATGCATAACGAATGAAGTCATCTCACACACGCACACACACTCCAGGCAGCCTTTATTTCACACAAAGAGTCACGCATGCTCACACTACACAATGACCTCATCCCCCACATCATCCCTCCTCCACCCGTCAGACGCACACACCCTCGTGCACTGAAAGGGTCAATCCATTAAGACGCAACAGCAGCTGATCCCTTCCTTTATGTCTCCTCCATTGTCTGCAGTAGACTAATGTAAATACATCACAGAGAGTCATTAGATTATCAGGATTAGTAATTGAGTCATCACGGTCGGCACCGGAACATGTAATTATTAACAGCCTGCGATGTCAAATCATTTCAAAAAACCTCAGTGTGTGTTTGAATTTCATTGCGTTATTTGGGGGATCGGCTTTGTCGAAGCAGCGGAGAATTACCGACTTAATAATCTAAACGTATCACAAGCTCCAAAAACAGCCCGTTTTTATGGCGCTGAATAATTTATGACATGTCAGCTGTTATGACTTCACAAAGCTCAGACGTCCTGAACACATTTCATCAGGATCTCGTCCCGGAACGCAGAAATTAGGCAAACAGCGGCCGAGCAAACATCTACCATACAAAGACAGATGCTACACTTTCATTTTCTGCTCCTCTTCTTGGAATAATCAGAAAACTGAAAACTTTTAACATGCTATATCACCGGTGTCAAACTCAGCTCGGTTCAGGTTCCACATTCTGCTCACTTTGACCTCAAGTGACCGGTAAAATCACAACATAATAACCTACAAATAACCACAACTCCTAATATTTGCTTTGCTTTAGTCCAAAAATGTACATTCTGAAAATATTTGGTGTCTACAAAGGAACACAAAAAATAATATTGTACATGGTCCCTTTTTAAACAAACAGATAATAATAATAATATTAGTCACAGCTATATGGAACTGAACCATATAGGATTTTACTTCATAATCCAAACAACAAAAGTCAGAGAAAAAACAACAAGTACAGGCAAAATATTACAAAAATGAGACACAAAATGACAAAAGCGAGAAACAAAATGGCAAAAACACGAGACAAGCAACAGACAAAAAAAAAAGACAAAAAACAAAAAAACTAAACAAAATATTACAAAAATGAGACACAAAATGACAAAAGCGAGAAACAAAATGGCAAAAACACGAGACAAGCAACAGACAAAAAGACAAAAAACAAAAAAACTAAACAAAATATTACAAAAATGAGACACAAAATGACAAAAGCGAGAAACAAAATGGCAAAAACACGAGACAAGCAACAGACAAAAAAGACAAAAAACAAAAAACTAAACAAAATATTACAAAAATGAGACACAAAATGACAAAAGCGAGAAACAAAATGGCAAAAACACGAGACAAGCAACAGACAAAAAAAGACAAAAAACAAAAAACTAAACTAAATATTACAAAAATGAGACACAAAATGACAAAAGCGAGAAACAAAATGGCAAAAACACGAGACAAGCAACAGACAAAAAAAAGACAAAAAACAAAAAAACTACACAAAATACTACAAAAATGAGACACAAAATGACAAAAGCGAGAAACAAAATGGCAAAAACACGAGACAAGCAACAGACAAAAAAAGACAAAAAACAAAAAAACTACACAAAATATTACAAAAATGAGACACAAAATGACAAAAGCGAGAAACAAAATGGCAAAAACACGAGACAAGCAACAGACAAAAAAAGACAAAAAACAAAAAAACGACACAAAATATTACAAAAATGAGACACAAAAGAACAATGAACAATCTAGTATTTTACTTTGTGGTCAAAACAAGTTGTCACGGTCTAGAAATTATTGTAAATTTATAGTTTTACTAATTTAAAATCTGTATTTGATGTCTTCTCTGTAATTTTAACACTTGGAGGTCCGGATTGGACTCTCTGGAGGACCGCTTTTGGCCCGCGGGCCGCATGTTGGTCACCCCTATGCAAAATGATTCTAGAGAATTGTTTTGGTGCTTTCCAGTATCATAGTTTGTGTTTTTGTAATTTCACTGTTTCATTTTGTATCGTTTTGTCTGCTATAGTCTTGCCGAGGTGTTCTTTGCAGAAGATCTCCTTGATGGGACTGTATTAGTTCACTAAAGAAAAACACATTAAAAGCTGCTTTCTGCTGCTCCATATGGCTGCACACGTTTGTTTAGAACGAGAGCAAATAAAAGACCAAACTATAAGATTCGCTCTCCAAAGAATGTGAGGATCTCATTCTCTCGTTCTCATTAGAGGTGCACCAGATCAGAAAACTCGCGGTTCGTCTCGTCTGACAAGTTTGAGTCACGGATCGGATCGTTTTTGAGATCAAGAATAAAGAGGAGACAGACGCTGCCATGACTGTCGCTGTCAGCCGCTTTTCACATCCACCGCTCATCTGAACACACAACTGCTTTGTGCCACCGCAAATCTGCAGCGAGGTTCAGGGAATTCCCGGTGAAGGTGGGGAGATGTGTCTGACAGCAGGACTGCCAAGGATTCTGGGATGCAGAGCTGAGTTAGATGCTTTAAAACTGTGAGATATTTACTTCCATTATCCAACGCTTTATCAATAAGCATCCACATATTAACAGCTGAACTTGTTAAAATATTCCTTACTGCCGGGTGCCATACACGTCATCCATCCCATCATGATTCCAGATTTTGCTCTTCGAATGCACTCACTCATTCTGTGAACAAATCCTTTAATTTGCATCCAAAATGCTGCTAAACTTTGATTTTTCATTGCCAGTGAAGTTCATGGGATATATCCTGCACACGTTTTTATTAAACTTTTGAATTTTATGCTCATTATGGTAAATTATTTACGAGTTCTATGATTATTTATTATGGAAACCTTATAATGAGCTAAACAATGTGTAAAAATGCCATGTGGTGTTTGGGTATAGGCGGCCATATTGATTTTAGGCCTGAAAACAGCAACTATGATACAAAAAGTCCCACAATTATGCCCTGACCCATCCAGAAGTGGCTAATAATGATGCAGTCACTTCATTATCTCAGTTACATGACGGTACATCAGCTGCTTGTGAGGATAAAAAGTATTTGTGTAGCTGTGACAGGCGTTTACTGCGGCCACCAGAGAGCTTCATGCACGACGTTGTGTTCGCCCGCATGACTCCAGGGAGGCTGCTGCTGTCATCACACATTTTTTTTGTTTTTTTACACCAGACTCTCTCCCTCTCTCTCTCTCTTTTTTACTTCCAGAGGTCTTTGTGTTTTGAGGAAGTCACTGATCTCATTGGCCTTGCTGGAAAGCAAAGCGGGTGGACGCATGACTCACGAACCAAACCGTTCGTTCTGCATCGCAAAGTCTCGGGGCTAAAAGAGAAACACTCTCTGTTTTTTTTTTTTCTCCGCTTTTTTTCTGTGTCCTGCAGTTCATCCTTAAATAATTCAGATGTCTCCCCTCACACACACACACACACATCGTGTCTACAATTGGCATCAAAGTGAAGTTTGCTTTTCACCCAGCTGGAAACTGAGGCCGTGTCCACACTAATGTGCATAAATCTGAAAATGCGTCTTTGTCTCTGCTTTAGGGCTCCCAGTCATCATCTCTATTCCGCTCTACCACGGTCGCATGCGATTAAACTGACTGGGAACAGCATCCACACTGCAACAAACTGAAAGATCTAAAGTCAAACGCATTTATCTGATGATTATTTTCGCCGATTAACGGTTTGGTCTTCAAATTTTTACCAGAGCAACAATCTAGAACACGAGTCTTTTAGACTGCGGACCAAAACCGGACCTCTAAGTGTAAAAATTCCAGTGAAGACATTAAGTGCAGATTGTTAAATTAGTAAAACTATAAATGTAGAATAATTTCTAGAACATGACAAGTTGTTTTGATCATAAAGTAAAATACTGATTGTTCATTGTTCTTTTGTGTCTAGTTTTTGTAATATTTTGTCTTGTTTATGTTGTTTTATGTCTGACTTTTGTCGTTTGTCTCATGTTTTTGTTGTTTTTTTCTCGTTTTTGTCGTATTGTGTTTCCTTTTTTGTCTCACTTGTGTTTGTTGTCTTGTTTTCGTCATTTTGTGTTTTGCTTTATTTGTTGTTTTTCGTTTCTCGCTTTTGTCATTTTTGTCTCTTTAGTGTCATTTGTGTAATTTTTGCGTCTCGTTTTTGTCATTTTGTGTCTGATTTTTGGAATTATTTTTTTCTGATTTTTTTAGTTTTGCCTTTTTTGTCTGACTGTTGTCATTTGATCATTTCATGGACAAGTAAAATACTATATAGATACTTGTGTATCTTGGAAAATTGGGAGTTGAATTTGCAGTTTACAGGTTTTTATGCTGTGATTTTACTGGTGCCGCCCACTTGAGATCAAATTGGGCTGAATGTGGAACCTGGACTAGAATGAGTCTGACAGCCCTGGTCTAGAATTAAAAAATATTGTGTTGACTACGTCATTAAAGCAAAAGAATATCACATCACTACCACGTTCTTCCCTGATATGCATTAAAAACAACTGCACATCAGTGTATAATTAAAACATTTATGCAGACGACAGCCTTTTATACACATTACCTTCCTCACCTTGATCTGCAGTATCCCACATCAGCTGATCTGCAGGTCTTCCAACCGGCTCATACTGAACTCAAGCAGCCCTTACATGCAAAGCAATGACAACATAAACAAATTACAACAAACCAAACTGCAGCTTCCTGGTTTGTTTACGAGTTTGGTCAATAAAGCTGATTTGAACACATAACACGGTCGTATTTCTGACAGTAAACAATGCTTCAAATTCAAACCGCGACGATTAATCAATTAGATGCCAAGTAAAAAAAAATCTAAATTCTCTAGTTTCAGGTTTCTTTACTCGTCTGACAGAAAATTGTGGACATTTCAGGTCGTCTTTTTGCATTTATGGCAACATTTTGCATAATTTCTTTCCAACTAATAAAGAAAATAAATTATAGACAGATCAGTCAACAATAAAAATAATTGTAAATAGCTGCTCTACTTAAAATACGAATGCTATTCCAAATAAACCCCTGCAAATTCTAAAACACAAATACTTCATAGAATTCTTCAGCCTGCAAGCATGAAAGATCTGTTCAATCTGTCAATGAAATACACAACCAAATGCAAGCCATAGTAGCAATCACTCCTTATTTTGTTGAAGAACAGCAAGAAGAGTGTCTTCATGGAATGTTGGAGCTAAACAACAGATACTTATAACATGAAAAGGCCTGTTGGGATACGAGGACATAGCCAGGAATGGTCTTCCATCCAGTCCCAGAGTCCAAACGTAGACCGCTACGACCAAACTGTCACACTTTTTGACTTCACTGGTGTTTTAAATGCAGGATTTCTCTAGCCTAGCCGCGCTAGACCCAGCTCTGAAGACGTAAGGGTCTAGGAACTCTCGACAGGGAGGGAGGTGGGCTAAAAGGTTGTCTATCAAATCACTCTGCAGCAATTGTGTAGGTATACAACCGATCAGCGCAACGAATAGGCTGACGTAGTTCCTAGAGCGCCAGAAAATCAGAGGATACGGGAGTTCAGTGAAGCCTTATTTATACAGTCAATGGGTGAAGCTCAAGTATATTACAGACATGTTGACAGAAAGATTATTCAGAGTCGGTGCTAATGGAGCTCAACAACTGTTGTCATTTTTGTTGTCGACCCTGGCAGAGAATTAAATTCGTTGCCGTGGGTTGTCTAGCGCGGCTAGGCTAGTTGTTTCCGGTTGTTTCTGTCAGAATCGTCGCGCCTCTGTCGTCACTTGGTTACGCCCGCCTTCTGACTCTACACTTCATGGTGATTCGTCCGGCCAGTCTTAGGAGCATCCAACCTCGATGCTGACTGAGGGTAACTAGACCCTTGCGTCTTCAGAGCTGGGTCTAGCGCGGCTAGGCTAGGATTTCTCAGTTCAATCACATGTTTTGTTCTCCATTTGGCCGTTGTTTTCCAGATAGCAGCATCCAATGACAATCAACATCTAACCTCACTCACATTCGACAATCACTGAGCAGGTCTAAACATTTGACATTTCACTGAAAAAGTGAATTGTTGGATCAACCTAAATAAATTGGATTAAGTTTACCCAGATTAAGTTAACCCTTTAAGCTTCAGTCAATTCCAGCCGTTTTCAGTACAAAAAAATCGCTAATATTCTATTTTTAAATAAAAAAAATTATGAAAAATACGGGGAATATTGGACGCGCATCGGGAGGTGCATTTCCTTGAAAACGACCGATTCGGGGATTTTATACCGACTTCAGGACATGTTTTGGACAAAATAGTTTACTGGCTTGTGTCATCTGGATGTAAAAGGTTGGATTATGGCCGTTTTTTGTGGAATCTTTTTTTGTGTGTGTAATAATAAACCCGGAAATGTGAGTCGCGCTGTGTGCTTTGAAGCCGTGTATAGAGAACGGATGGATGAATATTTGTTTTTGTCGGACAAATGTGTTTTTCTCACCCGCTGTGGTAATCACATCTGAAAGTGGTTTATACCGGCGGATTCATGAGAATCTAAGCTTTCCATCGGTGTATAGTGTTTGTATAATCGCGTTTGCACCCGTCGGACATTCTTGAAATTCCTATGCAAATTAGTAGGTGTACCGCCGGCGGTACACTGAAGTTTAAAGGGTTTTAACAAGTCGTATCAATGCCACTGGTTCCACGTCCACGTACTAAATCCAATGCTGTAACTTGAAAGCAAACTTGAAGTTTCCAATTTTTCTAAATTAAAGGTTTGCTTTCCTTGAAGACAAAACATGATTTTGTCTGAACACTAACTGTTCTTTCCTTTCCTTTACTCTGGAATCGAACTCGAAGAAAAGCCACAGAAGAAAAACTGAGCAGATGCGGACATTTTGAAGTCAGATGTAAACTTCATTTTTGCACTTTTGTCAAAACTGTAACACCATTTTAAAGGGAATAAGACAGAAGCCTCAACAGCAAAAGGCCATCACCACCAAATCAGAAAGACCAATGAGATTCCTTGGAAGCAGCACTCGACTACAGCTCAAATACACTTTTCTTTCTTTTTTTTTTTTAACGGTGTGTCTTGCCTGTCCTGGACTGTGATGATTGTATTTATAGTCTGCCTCCCTCTGCAGATAACTCCACTACTCATCCCAGGACAGGAGAGCAGCTCGGTCCTCTCTGGCACTGAAAGGAAACTTGCACTCTTTAATATTTATGCACATGAAGCCCTTGTAGGTACAGAATGTTCATCTCACATCTCTGCTGCACGTCAGACAAATCCACTGCCTCACTGGATCTCTGGAATTTATCCGATCTGGTTGATTTTAACGGTTTGAGTCCTGAACTGATTACATCTCTCCTTGCTATAGAAACATCTCAGTTAAATGTGCATCCTAAACACGATTTTCACACAGCTCAGATGTATAGATTTCAATCATAGCTCATGTGCTTTCATAGTTACCCTCTTTTTTGTTGGATGTATTGATGGAATAATGCTTATTTTTAACCATAAATTTTGTTTTATTGTCCTGTGTGCACAGCATTAATGCAAAAAAGTGAGAATGCTCTCAATGGAGCACACAAAATGTATAAACAAAGATTAAATTTGCTAGACTATCATGATAGTTCTTGAGTAATTCTCTGTAAATGGATTAATTGATGAATTGAAAAGTGATTTTAGTTAAGGGGGGGAATAAATGATCAGAGAAATAAATGATACCTCAGTCCCTAAAACTGTTCTGTCAGTGCATCCGCTCACATAATAAAATCTTTCATGGAGGATTGTTAATAAATTTTTATTTTCATGCACCTACAAGCTATAAAACATCGAGTCTCAATGCAGCAGCTCGGGGACTCGGTTAGCAGGCATCATATTTATTTTTAATCTCTGCTTTTGCTTTGTGCTGTCATCTAGCCATAAAAACAGCAGACAGACACAGAACGTTCCTCACGACACCTGCACTGTTTGATCAGATACACGGCGGCGTTTTAAAGCCTGTCTCCGACACTTTATCCAGCTATTAAAAGACGGAATGCACAAAGGAATCGAAAAAGGGAGCAAAAAGACGAGATTTATCCCTTCGGTCTCTGTGCGTTTTTAGGAGCCCTGCCGGATATTAGACGTCTACAGATTCCCCGTTCCCAGCACATGTACGTATGGATCGGGAACACATTTGTCCACATGCACACACTCTGCAGCACTTGTCTATTCCCTCAGGTATTCCTGGCAACATTGTGGATTAAAATAGCTGGCGACCCACATATCCTGGTATAGCAGGCATGGCAGTGTCGGGCCAGACACCGCAACCATTTGTCCACTTAGAGCAGCACAGCTGGCCTCATTTAGAACCTGCAATTATGACAAATATTGAAAAACAGTGACCCGATGGACAGCGGCTTAAACGCTGATGATCAATAATTTTACTGTTATTATTGTCCTGATAGGAGTCCCGTTTGGACTTCAGGGAACGGAACAGTTCAGCTAATGGGCGTCATAAAGGAAAATATATCAGTGATAGTAACTTTAAATCCGATTAAGTCTGACTCAGATCACGTAATGCTGCAGATAAAGACGAAACGTGGATTAAGTAGGTGACTCAGACGTTTACCCTCACTGGTTCTGCAGCTTTTCCCTGCTTGTTTGATGTATTTCAGGGGTGTCCAACATGTGGCCCGCAGGCCAAAATCAGCCTGCCAGAGGGCCCAATCCGGTCCTCAAAGTGTAGACATTAAGGGCAGATTGTAAATTAGTAAAACTATACATTTAAAATTATTTCTAGACCATGACAAGTTGTTTTGATCATAAAGTAAAACACTAGATTGTTGGTCATTTTGTGTTTTTTTTGTCTCGCTTCTGTTGTTTGTCTATTGTTTTTGCCATTTTGCTTCTCACTTTTGTCGTCTTTTTGTCAATGTTTTGTCTCTTTCTCTGTTTTGATCCGCTTATCTTGTCATTATGTTTCTCCTTTTTGTCATTTTGGGTCTCATTTTTGTAATATTTTGTCCTGTTTTAGTAAAATCCTCTATGGGTCAGTTCCAGATGACTAAATGTTGTGTTCCTTTGTGGACACTGTGATCTGGAAGTTGTAATATGATAAACTGAGGCTGAATGTTGTTGAAATTGAATGCATTTTTCTTAAGAAATTTCAGGTTGTCCATGATGTTTTGCAAAAAGATAACTCCGTAAATGTGATTTTTTTTGCACTAAAATAAAGGAAACATTAGGAGTTGTGGTTATTTAAAGGTTATTATGCTGTGATTTTACTGGTCCGGTCCACTGGAGATCAAACTGGGCTGAAAGTGGAACCTGGACTAAGATGAGTTTGACCGCCTTGATGTATTTAATGATTAAATCAGGTGGATTCAGCCAATGATAGCACGCAGAAGAGACACCAGCTGAAGCCAATGCAGCTGAGGTTCACAAACAGTGTTCAACTGACAAACTTCATAAGTAGGAAAGGAGCTGCAATGTGAAGGCAAGACAGGTTGTTGTGTTCAGCGTTATTGCAATGGAATTAAAGACAGCTGGCGAGAGGAAATAGTTTGTTTTCTTAGTTCCAATTTAGAGACAATTAGCACAATTAGTGTACTTCCAACTTGGCAGCAGTGTGAGGAAGACTCTTTCATTTTCTGTCTTCTTTTGTGGCAAATCTGTCGCCCCCACCTCCTCCAAGCCGAGACAAAGAAATGCAGAGGCGTGTAGAAAAACAGGACAAATTCCCAAGGTCATCCTCCTCCGCTGCATCTGACCCATTTACTGTCCCGCTCCGTGCACACGCACAAACCAGCCATGCATGCAGAAAGGCGCATTCAAAGCGCGGCACGCTCCGACCGACCGCACCGCGACTCCACGACTCCGGCTCTGTCTGACAGACATCACAGTCACACCTCCACGCTACCAGGGTACAGTAAACTCTATTATCTGTGCTGACATCTCTAATGAAAGCCTTCAGCAGAGCCTTTATCACACTGACACACTGGGGGCTTCCAGCAGTATCTGGAACGCAACGATTGTACAAGTTTTCTTGAGTAAATTGACAATCTTGTTCAAGCTCAATTTAAAATCAGACAAAACAAAGAAATAGTTGTTTCATTTCTGTTGGATTTCTCATTTGCACTGCTGACTTACATCAACTATTATGATGATCATTTAATCAATTTGTGTGTGCTTTTTTTTTTAAGAAAGTAAGTATAAATTCTCTGATTCCAGCTTCTTAAATTTGAATATACTGACAAATGACAGTAAACTGAATATCTTTGGTTTGTGGGCAAAACGAGGCGTTTGAGGACGTCTCCTTTGGCTCTGGGAGACACTGATCGATATTTTTTCATCATTTTCTGATGTTTTTTTGACGACTGCTCGATTAGTTGATGAAATAACCGACAGAAAAATCAACAATGGAAACCATCAGTTGCAGGATTATTGTATTAGTGAATATTACTGCAAAATTATGATGAATTTAGCCATATCTTTCTTTTTTCTAACAAACACATCAGATCTTTGTTTCTCACCTTTGAAGACTTTTTGTCTCTCGGCACTATCATTCATGAACAGAAACCTTTGCAATGTGGACACACGAGTTCCTGAGTTATGATTTAATCAGACATTGGTGATGAGGAAGACTACGGATGCTGCACCGTGGTGGAGGTTTGCTGTTTGTTTGTCTGTTTGTTAGCAGAAACTACACAGCCGAATTTGATAAAACTGGGCGGAGAGGTGGAGCCTGGGCAAAGAAAGAACCTCTTAAATTTCAGTGCAGATCTGGAACAGTTTAGTTAAAACTGCAAAATACAGGCTTGGCTTTGGTGGAGGAGGCACTCTGCCACTTTTCTTCTAGTTTTGTTTAGTTTAGGTCCAACTTTACACACAATTCGAACCAAATCTCTGTGGAACCAGTGATGTGTGAGTGCATCCTGCACAGTGCACTGCCAACTAACACACACACACTCATTTCCTTTGCCACTGTCAACATCCTCTGCACACTATGAATGATGTCATTGCCCAAACACACACATGCAAACATACATGCGCACACAGACAATGTGTGAGTTGCCTGGTGACGGTTGTTTCAGGACAACCCAAAGAGCTGCAGCCCAAAGAGGGTCTGCAAATTTAAAAAAAAGGTGTAAAATGTGATGTAAGGAGTGTGAATATTCTCCACACAACACTTCTGGTGCACTGTGATGCTTCAGTGATGCTTATTTTAACATTAGCATTTAAGAAATACGGACAGATTTTGTCAGCCGCTTTTATTTTGGCGAGTTCTGACAATGTCCTGCTCCTGCTGTAACAAAAGACAAGAAGAAGAAGAAAAGTGAAGAGGAAGCAGGTCCTACACTATCATTCTTTATCTGGAAAATGTGTTTCCATCGGCCTTTCATACGACGCATCAACCTTTCCACCGCAGTCCAGAGGAAAAACTCCTCGCTTTAGTTTCAGATCTCGTGCATTTCCACGTCGTTTTGTATGAATGTGCAGAAACAAAAGAATGTTTGGGAGAGAATGGGGAGCAGAGAAGAAAAGAAAGAGAGAGGAGAGCTGGGTGAGGAGAGAATGGGAGGCCTGGATGGATGCCAGGTCACAAGGCTTTATCCCTGAGCCAACTGGTCTGCAAACACTGGCTCAGCAGGATGTGGACACACAAAGACACACAACACAACACACCTGTGTGTGTCTGTCTCAGCACAGCTCAACCTGCGATCACCAGGGGGATTCCTCTGATAGAAACTGAGTCAAATCAAACACTCTGGGCTGCTCTATGGTGAAATAACTTCCTAAATGCCCAATACAGCGTCAAAAAGAATCATGTCTAGACACAACAACAGAAAAAAACATGCATCAATTCGAGCTTTTACAAAATTATTATGTTTAACCAACAAACTGCATTGAGTTTGTGGAACTGATTTTAGTTCCACTTGAAATCCTGAACTCAAGATCAAGAAAAATGCCAATTTTATTAAATGACCTCAACTTCGATTTCATTTTAAGTCGACAAACACAGAAAAGAGAGTTAACATTGAGTTGATGCAGTTACCCGCATTATTATGTCAACCCAAGAGATCAAATTAATGTTTGCTTTTTAAATAGTTAGGTGTAAAGGAGATATTTAAAAAAAGACCTAGAGAAGATTTCTTTTACATTAGAGCGATAATAATGCAGGTATGTGGCCTGGTCAAGTAGACAGAACTAGAAAACGACTTTAGTGCTGTTAATCCTTTAGTCGGTCTCTTGCGTTCCAGATATAAAAGATAACGTCTATAAGTAGCCCACACAAATAGATTTCTTCCTATACACGCATAGATCATTTTTACATTTAAAATAAATGGAAAAATGGTGCATTAATGTGCAGTCATTGAAAAATCTCATCTTGTTTGGCCACACAAGTGTGTCGTGACTATTAGCCGATAACCAGACAGAATGATGAAGCTAAAGCACGAAACTTTTGTCTCCCCCTTCTGGCCGTGAGAGTGAAAGCATAAACGCTCCGACGCTTTCTTTGACAAACAACAATCCTTTGTCTGAACGGCGGGAGCTTCAGAAACTTTTCTTGAAGACTTCCTAGGTTCTTCTGCTATAGTCCTAGTTGCCATTCCAGTTGCTTCCCTCTTCGGCTCTGGAAAACCAAACGCATCGCCATCACTGCACCAGCATGGCGAGAACTTAATGGATCTTCATTTATATGCAAAGGTCCTGCACTCCAGCTCTAATGCTACCAATTCAACCCAACTTCCTTTCCTGCGTGTTTTCTGCAGATTTGGGTTCCGCAAAACTGAAATAGTTGCAGACTGTAGATTCACTTTTGTTCCATTTGATGAATCAGTTAATCACTGCAGTAGAGTTGGACCCAAACATCCGAATATTCAGTCGTTGTGGTGGTATCCGGATGTTGAATTTGAGATCCAAATATTCAGATTCTCCCAGGCTGGCTACACTGTGAATAAAACCAGGAGTTCACTATTGCCTGGAAATGTAAACATGCTCATTTTTCTGGCACATAACAGGAAGACAGTGTAGGCAGGCGACTGAAATGCCCCTTCTTGTAAATATATGCTGCTGTTTTGCACTACCTGTCTTATTTATAAATGATATATATGTATTATATTTTTAATAGAATAGAATTCATTCGGTAAATGTGTCACTTTCTAAAGTATTAGTGTTGAATTTGTACTTGAGTTTGTTTGAATGACCTTTACTGTGTTAATAAGTAAAGAAACAAATATAAAGAAATGAATAACATTCTGTCATAACCCCAGATATTCAGATATTTGTTATTAATTATGCCAGAATATCCAGAGCAAAGAAACTGCTATTCGGACGAGCCCTACTTTGCAAGTGTAAATCTAATTAAAACCAACATGTAAGCTTAATGTGGATTTATTGGTCTAAATGTGGGCGTGTCTCAGCCCCAAACTTGTAATGGCTCGTCTCAGTTTGATGCTGTATGCAGACGACTATCAGGAGTTCAATCTTAAAGCTTTAAAAGCCACAAAATATGTCCAGAACTTCTAAACATCTCACTATGAAAACGGCAGTACAGTTACACACAGATAAACAGGGCTGGCAGTATTTATCCCCCAGCTTCCAGTCTTTGAGCTAAACAGACATGAAACTGATAACAGTCTTCACATCTGACAGCAAACAAGCACAGTTCCTATAACGGCCTTTAATAAACAGGAGGGGGGTAAAAAATCAATATATATGTGCAACACATGACATATAATAGGATGATACAGTCCACAATAGCAGATATCCAGCGTGCGCTTGAAGCATGAAGAGATGAATGGCTAAATCTCCTTGTAAACTGTAGTAATCGGGCTCCATGGTGAATAGTGCTGGAGAGCTGCCCTCCATAGAAAACCACTCATCTTGAAAGATCAGGGCTATGGCTTTCACAGTGGAAGCTCTCTCCATCACGAGTGCAACTCATTTGTTCTGCTTTCCTGCCGCGGCAGTCTGACTGCTCACTTTCTTATCTAATCTCTGCCGCCGTAGACTGAATGCCTTATTCACTTACTGAATTATGGCTTCCCGGGCTAACGTGTGCGGCTGTGTGTGTCTGCACGGGTGTGTGTGTGTGTGTGTGTGTGTGTGTGTGTGTGTGTGTGTGTGTGTGTGTGTGTGTGTGTGTGTGTGTGTGTGTGTGTGTGTGTGTGTGTCTGTTTGACTCCAGTGATTTCAAATTATGAGGAAAAGACAATAACTGTGTGTTTGGGAGCGAGATAGAAGAGAAAAAAAAGAAAGAGAATGAATGAATGCAGTGATTAGAGCGGCTCATGTTGGCACCGAGCTCCACACTGTAAGAAGTGAAGAGGTGGCTGGTGTTCAAGGGCTTAAAATGTTTTTAGATGTGTCTTAATATTTACATACTGGTAGGAATCACACATGTAAATTCAGGATTTCCTAATCAAGATAATTCTGACAGCACTAATGGAGGGAAATGTTTCCTAATCAGCTGTTTTTTTTAGCCTTCTATCATCCATCCAGGTCCTGTTCAGTGGGTTGTAGTCTTTCCCAGCATGCAGCGGGCTAAAGGCCGATCAATCACAGGATCGACACATAAAGACACTGAAGTTCTGCTCATCGACCTCAGCCTGAAAGATTCAGTTCAGAATTAAAGCCCAACTCCTCCCCAGGATTCCAATATGATTAAAAAAGCCAAACAGCTGCGCTACGGCTGGCAACCATGCACTGTTTTCCAGTTTTGTCATTAGCAAATGTAATTTTAAGGATAAATACACTGAAAAGAATGCCATTGTTATTATTACTGCTGGTTCTAGTGTTAACGTGTTTGGAGTTGGTTGGTTTGTTGGTAAAATCAGTGTCAAATACTTCGCTGTTTACGGTTTAATTACTTTCTCATTATATTAAAATGTGGGAACTATGAGAGTTACATAGGCTAGATCTGATTCTGAATGCTGCATTTGTGTCAAATTTGTTTACGTTTTTCGTTTTTAAGTGATGGTAGAAGCTGCAGTTCTGAGAGCTGGTAGCATGTTGGAGTCGAAAATGAGAGTTAAACATTATTTAAAAGAGAATATGATTAAGAATTTTATATGTGGCAGCTAAAAAATCTTTTGCATTTAAAAAGCTGCAACCAGCTTATTAGAATTTTGCAAGAAATTCCAGTTTGCATCCATTTTTTCTTACAAAATTGGTTAAAAATGGAGTCTATTGTTTCAGAAAATGTGTTGTAGCACTGTAATGTAAGTTCTAGTTTAAAATATTATAAATTCAGTTTGAAGTTGCCTTTTAAAAAGACTTCAGCGTTGTTTAAAGGAGACACTTTCAGGAAAATTCACATTATGATACATAAGAAAAGTAATCTGCATTTAAAAAGCTGCAACCGGCATATTGCAATTCAACCAAGAATTTCGGTTTGCATCCATTTTTTCTTACTAAACTGGTTGATTTATTAGTTTGTTGTTCAAGCAGACAGTTTGCACTGAAGTTCTGGTTGATGTATTCAACAAAATGATGAATTCAGCTTGAAGTTGTCTTCATAAAGGTTTATCTTCTGATATCAGATCTTACATAAGCAGCGGCTACGTTCCTCCTCCTCTTCACCTCTTCCGTCGTCTCTTTCATCATTTTCTCTCCATTCCTTTGTTTTTGTCCGTCTTGTTGTGACTGTGAGGAAGCAGCTGTGCTCCGCAGACAATTACATAACCCGGTGTGTGTCTGCGGTAACACAACCGGACGGACAGAGAGACAAAAAAAAAGACGGACAAACATCTTCTCTGACCAGCTTTCATCTGCATTTCTTCACCTGTACTGCATTTGCTGTGTCTGCTGGTGTTTTCTCCCCTCCATCCTACATACAGAGTTACTGGGCTGTGAAATGTGAAAAACTGCAGCATGCATGGCGATTCATTATCTTGTCAAACTTCCCTGGGCCTGCCCCGAGCCACACGGGGGAGAAAAACAGAGCGAGGAAGAGACAGAAAGAAGCGGTGCATGCAACGGTCCATGCAGCAGGTTAACAGGTTAGTGGAGAGATGAGAAGCAGACGGAACAACAGACGCTGGAAAAGAGAAGCTGCAACAACCTGCTCAGTCTGTTAACGCGCTGGAGTCTGCAGCTGCTGTAGTGCTATGTCTGGTTTTTATTGCTTCCATTGTACTAATAATGCAGTATCTGAGCTTCAGCACTGAACCTGAAGAAATACTTTGCTTGTTTATTTCTTTGTGTTTCAAACATTTCTGAAGAAGAATTTAATAGAAAAACTACTTCCACAAACCCCAGTAAATGTCAGCAGCAGGATTTCTGCAAAGCTGCAAACAAACTTGGCAACTTTTTGTGTTATTTTGCAACAACTTGTAGAAATATGTTTTGTATTGATCTGTAAATGTGTTTTTTGAACCCAAACTACAGAGCTGCAGCTGGTGATTGGTTTTTTTGTTGTTTCATTTCCTCTGTGGTTTGATTAGTTGTTTGGTCTCACGGTGAAAAGCGTCGATTCATGTTCAAAAGTCTTGTTTTGTCCACAACCCAAAAACATTCAGTTTACTGTCAAAGAGGAGGAAAGAAACTTAAAAATCTACAATTTTAAGATGCTGGAATTAGAGGCTTGGACTTGAAGCGATTAACCTTTATCATACGACAGGCTGCTTAGTGAAACCAACACAATCCATCGGTCTGAAGCCTCGATGACGACATTACTAATGGTTTCATTTCATACAGATTAGTGTCCGAAATGATCAACACAGATTAAAAATGATGGAGCTTGTTTTAATGTTATATAACCTGAAAATAAACTCAGTCTGACGGGACATATTAGAGGAAAGTGTGTTCCAATTTGCACCTCTTGGGGGTCAAAGTCGTATCTTTTATGACTGCATCTGAAATTTCTAATTGAACCCTCTGAACTTTAATTAGTTTCTGGTTGTTTTCTGCTCCTGTCTCATTTCTACTCACTGTGGGATCAGTTGTTACTGCAATACAAAGTCCTGCACCTCAATGAAAACAGCACAAACGTGGATTACTACCTATGTTTTTTAAATTTGTATCCTTACTCATATCTGCTCTGTGTAAACACTACCTGCAGTTCAACCTAAATGGTTTTTCAGTTGCACCAAACAGCACTGAATTTTTTGATTTGTACACAATCAAGTTTGTTCAAACAGTTTACTTTTGGCAAAACTTTTAATTGTACATGTAGAATGAAGTGATTTAGGTGAAATATTATGATTTTAAGCTTACATTTGGTTATATTTTCCAAAGGAATCACAGATGAGTCGTTTAAGGATGGCTGGAAAGCTGAAAATCTGGCAAATTCTTTCTGCTTTCACAGTTTCTGGCTCTGATAAATGGTGCAATTTTGGCAAATTTTAAAAGACGACATGCTTTTCAAAGCCAGCGGCAGGTTTTGTGGTTCAGAGGGTTAATGTGAATAATAGCAGAAATTACATTTGTGAGCGTTTCTTTTGCTGAAACACTGAGAATTTTGCGGCTCTGTGTGCATCTGCAGGAATTATTGCAATCATAAAGTGCAGTATAGTGACAGACTGCAGTCAGACGCTGGGTTGAGGCTCGTCTGGCCTGATGGAGACACTATCTGAGGAGCACAGAGCCGGTCGGTGTAGCATAGTGCTGTAATGACACCGCAGCAAATAAATCAATCAGCCTGAAAAGAACTACAGACACACCGAGCGTGTAAACGAAGAGACGAGATGAGAAAGAGCCGACGTGAGTCAGACGTTTGAAAGCACCGTTAGTCTTTTAAACAGACTTCATACCTGCAGACATCGTCCACACTGTATCATCCTGAAACCCGAACCTCCCGCTTCAGTTTCAACCTTTTATCAAGCCAACTGTTTTCACCGCCTCCCTCTCATTCATCAGACTTTTGGGGCAGCTCTGCTTTGAAATAAATGGATTACGTCTAATTGGGAAGCCTGGGTTTGCCATTTGATCCTCGGCCGCCGCTCACACAAACACACGCAAATCCCCAAAGCCCGCCGCATCAATCCAGACCTGCAAAGATGCGGCAATTATACGCACGACACGGACTCGCGCTGTCAGAGGCGACGGCTCTGACGGACAGGCGGGAGAGTCCGTTTTCCACATGTTTAGTCGTGATGCAAATAAAGCAGCTGATAGAAGCAGCCTGTATGAGGAAACAAAGAGCATGAGCACAGGGACAGTCAGGACAGATAAATGACAGCCACAAATCAGGCTGCTAGTGTCTGTGTTGTCTGTGTATGTGTGTCTGTGTGTGTGTTGTTTGTGCGTGTGTGTTGTTCTGTCCGTCTGACAGCAAACGGCCAATTACTGTCGAAAGTGGCGGGATGAGTCCTGCCAGACCATAGCTTTCCATTAGTGCATGCCAACCGAGCATGTTTGTGTGTGTGTGTGTGTGTGTGTGTGTGTGTGTGTGTGTGTGTGTGTGTGTGTGTGTGTGTGTGTGTGTGTGTGTGTGTGTGTGTGTGTGTGTGCGCGTGATGGAGTGAATGAAGGAGCCAGAAGGAACAAGAGTGGATAAAATGTGGGTGTGCCTGCGCTCAGTGTGTGTGTGTGTGTGTGTGTGTGTGTGTGTGTGTGTGTGTCTGTGTCTGTGTCGCCGCTAGTGCAGATAAATTTGACAAAACACATCTTTTGCTCTCAGTCTCGGCCATCCATCCACAATAAGCCGCCGTTTTCCTCCCCGAAACGCCAAGTTTACAGCCAAAACGCCCCCTCTGGCAAACATGCAAACTCACGTGGTTATTTGTCTGACAAACATTCGACAAACACGGCAAGATTTGTCCACAAGTAAAGAATATTCTGACATGTTGAATGCCGGTTTGATGTCGTACCTGTAGTCACATGGAAAAACACATGAAATCAGTTTCATCTGTGTGTTTTCAGTGTGGTTGACTGCTGCCAATATTCAGCACTTTTCTGACCTTAACTATCAGATTAAATGCACAAATGTGCGACTGCTAGCTTCCATTAAAAGAATAAGAGAAAAAAATGTCTTATCATTTATAGCAAATTATACATTCCTGTGCATCAGTTACACATTTATCTGTCATTGGTCTCTCTGATGATTAACAATCAGTATCGGCCTTGAAAAAAAAAAAAGAACATATCAGCCGACCCCAAGTTTGGAGCACAGACAGGTGTCCGGGTGTTGTTAGCCTAGCTTAGCATAAACACTGGAAGCAGGGGGAAACTGCTAGCTTCCACGAAAAGAAAGAAAATAACTGTCTTACCACTATCTTTCAGAAAATGTTACTGGTTCCACATTTATCAGTGATTGGTCTCTTTGATTATCAACAATCAGTAGCAGAGTGAACTCCTAGTGTTCAGTACAAAGGGATGTACCGTTTTTGTTAGCCTAGCTTAGCACAAACTCTAGAAGTAGGGGGAAGTGCTAGGTTTCACTGAAAGTAAAAACTAAAACTCATCACTTTCACAACATCTTGTCAACCAGCTGCCAGTACATCTGTGAATCACCTGGGCTTTAACACACTCAGGTGTTACATGTGAAGAAAGCAGAAGCAACTGTAAGTCTTAACAAATCATATTTTTGGTCAGTAGGGTGCAAAAAATTCCACATCAGGTACACACATGTGCACATTGACATTTCATGCTTTTGTAAATGGTGGTAGCTGTGAGCTTCCTCCATCCACACACCGAGGCCTGAAAAACCAACAGCTTAGTCATGTCTCTTGCTACATAATTAGTGTAAATACAACATATAAAATACAGTTTATTATTTTCTATGTTCTCTGCTTTGGGCTCCACCAGTTCCTGAATATATCTGTCTCCTCATTTTCTCCGAGAGCTAGCTGCTAATCTGTCTAGCTGCTGTTTGGTGCTGGGCAGGTGTTCTACCTGGTGTTATTGGTTCTTATTTACTGCAAACAGATGCTGGAACAGCCGAGCCTGGACGATGAAATAAGTGTCCCACAATAAACAAAACTTCAAACTAAAAGAAGCCGAAAGCTCAGAGGGTAATTCATTGTCAGCGGGTTTGTCAGTTCACATTACATGCAGTTATATGATTCATTATTATTATAGAACGCTTTCATAGAACAACTTTTGCAGAGTTTCACTGATCTAAGTATTTGTGCTAAGCTAAGCTAACCTTGGACCAATCTCTGCATTGAATATGGAACAGGTAACCACGGTAACCAAGATCTTAAACAGCTGACATCTCTGTATGAAAGGCTTCTAGTTTAAAGACAAATTGACATGTCGTCGCTACACCTTCCTGATTCGTAGGTGGGAAAATCAGTCAAAGCTAATTACCCAATCACAAGGGAGGGGTAATTAGAGGAGGCTGTTCTGCACAGAGTGATACAAACAGCTGCTGGGCTACAGTTGCCCTACCTGAGGGGCATTTTGTGTAAATTTGTCTGGCAAAATATGATAGAAAACAACTAACTACCCTTTAGTTAGTTAGTTATATACAATATCCATAAGGGGGGAAAATAAAAAGACTATATTCAACTTTAAAAGTAACTCCGTGCAAAAAAATCCATATAAAATGCATCTTAGAAGAGCATTTCCTATTACAGTGACAGAAGTTTTTCACAAATATCGCCTAAACTCTCAAAAATTAACTCAGTTTAGGGAGGTTATCCCTCAAATTGTGATTTTATCAGCACCCCAGATTCTTCCTGAGTACCTACCCAGGAATTAGTCTGATCCTCAGACCCTGTAAGCGTTTACAACCCCATCTTCATTCCAGATCTAAAACAGATACAGCATCTAACCTTTGCTCTAAACCTGCAACGCTTAAAGCCAATGGATTAACTTATTCTGCACAAAAATACAGAGAGGAGAACACTGGTAGTCGGGAGTGTCATCTGCCCTACCTGCGGGGCATTTTGTGTTAATTAGTCCGGCAAAATATGATTGAAAATAACTAACTACCCTTTATGTTGCATTTAATTTCAGCCAAAATATCTATGAGAATTGCTGTGGATTATCTGGAGAAGGCTGTGAATGCTCAGTTAATGAGTTTTATAAGATTAAAGGCCTGTTTACTGAGATTGTTTCTATTGGCAGTTGTGCTGTTGTGACCAACCTGTCCACCAGAGGGCACCGTTAGCTCCTTCCGTGTGGCGTAGGCAACTGTTTACCTGGATGATTGTAGCGTTTGTTGCACATTTTGAGGAGGTGTGTTACTGACTCCCAGTAAAAGCAGATGTTATGCAATCTGCTGCTGCTCGGGTTTCTTAGTTCATGGTGTTATTTCTGCAAATTGCAGGTTTAATTTTGCAAGATTTGCTATGGGAACATGTGCCTTGAATGTCCATCAGTAAACATTAATAAGGAAACCAATAAGTCAGGTTTCCACATTTATCGTTTTCTCACAAACCCAGAGGAGTGAACGCTGCAGACTGGCCCTAATTAGCTTCTCTCCTTAACCGCCCTCAATCAATTAACAATATGATAACAGACGAGGAAAAATAGGTTACAGGAGGATGAAACTATGTGTGTTTGCACTAAAAATAGGAGGAGACGGTGTGGATTGGTGTCAGTGAGGCAGTCGGGGAGGAGAAAGGCAGTTTGAAGGAACAAACGCACACAAGGTTCAAGCCTCTCAAAGACACAGAACGGACAAAAAAACGGCAGCATGTGAGCAGATTCTGAGCCATGCGGGGCTCCACTGGGAGGCTCTGAGTGTACTGAGAATTAAATAGCATGAAAACACACTTCTGCACTCACACATGTGGCTGAAGATGGCTTCCAATTAACAGCTTCCATTTCTCAAGTTCAATGGGGGGAGACTTCTCTTATTGAATTCTCTTCTTGAAAAGCTCAAACAGGCTCTTTATGCCACATTCTGAGGCTTTCCCATCCTCACAGAGATTCTGAAACATGGATTTCCTCAAAAACTCATGCGGTTGGACGTGGAAAATCAACCTTTAATCTGTTTTAAAGCAATAAAAAGAGGTTTCACATGTTAAATACAGGTTTATGCTGTGTCTGCTGTATGCTCTACACCGGGTGATGTGCATAATTCAGCAGGATTATCTGCAAACAAACAGTGGCAGATGTGGATATATTATTTAAGAACAAGTCACTTGCTATTAGGCATGTGTCCATCTTCCACAGCCAGTGTGTGTGAGAGAGAGACGGAGATAATCCGAGCAGACCAGTCTATCGATCACAGCAGACATACTAAAAACAGCAGCAGCTCCACCGTTCAGATCCTCCAAAAAAAACACGTCCACCTCCAGTCAACTCTCACTGAAGAGTCTCAGCAGCTTAAATTCTGTCTTATTCTATACAACAGAGCAAAAAAAAGACACCCAAAGTTTCAAGAAATCTGTTGTTTCAAACCCACGAAAGCCTCTTAAAGGTTTTATTTTGGGATTAAAGTGAAATAGAAGCAACGTAAGTAACTTTAAAAGGTAAAACAGCTGAATGAGATCTCCCTCAGCTCTTATGTTTGCCCCATCTCTGGCTTGTAAATCCCCCAAAACCTCAGCCTTGGAGAAACACCAGCGTTTTCAGCTTCACCACCTGCGTTTTACGGTTTCATCCCGCAGCATTTAAGAGGTTTTCCTCCGGTTTATGTGGATGCACCTTCTTCTGAGGCTTTTCTAAAAACCTGGAGACCATCATGAGGGATTTCACAGAGCAATGGCGTCATGCTCCTGCGTTTAAATTAATGATTTAAGGGGTTTAATTAAGCCTTAAGCGTGGCTCAGGTACACTTAAGGGACCGTTCGTTCGTGCGTAAATCTGCGTATTTTTACGCATTTTCTTTTTTTTTTCTTTTTTGGAGACGCTGTTGTGTCCATTAGTGCCATTAGTGCGTAAAGCTCTCTGTATCCTCCCCCTTCTCCTCCCCGTCCTCACCCCACTCCCTCTACGTGTGCGTGTGTGTGCGTGTGTGCGTGTTTTCTCCTGTCAGCGGACCTCGCCGTGCTCCATGTGAGCGAGAAAAAAAGACGCAACTAGACACGGGGCTCCGGAGCGCAAAAACACACAGATAGAAACCCCAAAGAAACCCCAAAGCAGCTCACGGAAAACATCCCAAACCAGTTTTTACTCTAAGCACAGTCTTTCCCCCCCTTTTTAGATAAAAAACAAAAAAACAAAAAAAAAACAGAGTGATACAAACGGCATCATTCTCTGACCTGCTGCCAGTTCTCCTCCAGGGAAGGCATCGCGGAGAAATAACCAGTGTCATGAACGAGTTGGAGTTCCTGGAAAATACTGTAATTCGCCAACACATCCATGCTTGATGCAAGAAAGAAAAAGAAGTCCGTAAAGAAAGAAGTCCGGAATCCAAACGAGAATAAAAACGCACTTCTTCTTTTTCCTCTCTCCTCTTCTTCTTAGACTTGACAAATAAATAGAAAACCACCGCCGGAGGAGCCCAGCTGCAGACGTGCGCACCTGAGCACTTTCAATTTAAAAAAAAAAGAAAAAGAGGAAAAGAAAAGTGTTGATTATTTTATCTTTGTCAGTGCAATCCCCTCTCCTCTCTGCTTGGCTCTGTCACGCCTCTCTCCTCAGTCCGGGATCGGGAGGGAGGGTGGGGGGGCGCCAGATCTATTTCCGCATTGCCAGATTGCCAATCGGTCTCCGCTCGAGCCGCCAGGTTGCCAGGTTTGCTCCTCCAGCAGCAGCAGACTGGACCCCGCTGCAATCCAGGCGACCGGCGCTGCGAGGGGGCGGAGCCAGCTGTCAATCAATTTCATGCGTGACCTAATAAGGCAAATGGGGTTGATGATGTCACTGGCGTCCAATTAAGGAGGCGCTGAGACAGAGGGAGTGGGCGGAGTCGGCGGTGAAGCAGGGCCGGGATTGGCCGGTAGGGGCTGTCAGTCCGGCCCTAGATGGCGCTGAGGGGTGAGTTATTTTTAGAGGCCTATATAAAAGCAGCAGCATTCCTCTCTCAGTCATTACAGGCTGCACAGGCAGAGAGGAGGCAAAGCATGAGCTGCTGCTGCTGCCGGAGAAGGAAAACAGACGAAAACAGTGGAGTGAATCTGCAGAAAGCAGCAGCCGAGCGTCAGCAGCAGGTAGGATGGAGGTGAAGAGCAGCACATCCTCCTCCATGTGGTCTCCATGTGGCGTCAGAGAGCAGCTCCATCTGCCCTCCTGCTCAGTTCACAACTTTATCCCTGTGTTTTCTGTTTGTGCAGCTAAAAAAAATCCACCATTATCAGCTTTTCTTTTTCCCCATCTCACCATAAATATAAACATCCTCCTGGTTTTAACTCCCACTCATGCCAAACATCCCCACAGCAGCGCTAATGAGCAGAACTCACACGCTCTTTATGGTAAGAAATGAAAAACCCACATGAACACAGGAATAGTTGTTCTTAGTCACTTTTCACCACGACTAAGTATGATAATTCACATTAAAAAGCAGCAATTGGCAAACTCTAAAGCCAGTTTAAAGCTGGAGTATTTACAACCACCAAAAAAGTTGTAAAAATGAGACACAAAATGACAAAAATTAATCATAAAATGACATAAATGAGACACAAAATGACAATTAAACACAAAATGACAAAAATGAGAAACAAAATGACAAATGACTGACTCACACTGAGTTTGAAAGTTGTGTTGTTTTAAATAACAGCAAATATCTGTAAAATATCACTTGTTTGTACAGATTTTTTTTTTTACATTTTACAGTCAAATGTAAAACAATGAAAAAATAAATGATCATATAGAAAACTGCAGAATTTTGATGTAGAGATTTTAAATTTTTTATTTTTTCCCCCATTTTTTTTAAGTCAGCATGTAAAGTAATACTTTCTTTCTGGGATTTCAATAGATATTATCTGAAATTTTACCAAACGTAAAAAATGTGTAAATTGATTTTATCTACCATTCTTCAATCCTGAATATACATACTTTTTTAGAATAACAGCAAATATCTGTGAATTAATACTATGCAGCAAAAACAGTATGAATTTAAAATCAAACTTAAAACTACAGATTTTGAATTTAGAAACTATTCACAGATGTTGATTGACAGTTTTTTTCTGTGATTCTGTTAGTTATTAACTGCAATTTAACAAAAACGTGGAACATCTCTAAACTAACAGTAAGTTTTTCTAAAAAAAATTGGGTTAAAATATTCATTTTTTACAGTAGACTTCATCTTCAGGAACGTTACGTCTGTAGAACACATCATCGTTGATCTAATTTTGGAAAGTCAGGTTCCTCCATAAACTCTACATCTTTCACAGTAAAAGTTAAAGTGAATAAAAGCCGTTTCCATTTGAGCTAATTGTAGTTTCTCTACAGTTCTACCATCAATTCCTCCAATCTGCATCTTCAATGTTGTGTTTTTTTTCTGTTGAGTAATAAAAGTCGTTCTTTTCTCTTTTCCCAGAGAGACAATTCTGTTTAACTTCTCTCCAAAACAAGCTGGCAGAGAATCAAGAGGTTGGACTTTAGATGATTTGTATTAGAACCGGTTTGAACTGATCCCACGCAGTTTTTAACGTGTCGGTTCCATGTTTGGGGATTTGAACTCTGTACATGATCTGAAAGATGGAATTGTGGAAAACAAGGGGAAAAAAAGCGATCTTTGGATTAGAGTGAAGGAGGTCCCTCTTGTGCTGTTAAAACTACATCCCACCTCCTCTGTGTTTGTAGCTTCTTTGAGATTTTTGAAATTGCAGCTTTGCAGAGCGAGCGGCTTCGAAGAGGAATCCATCACGAAAATCTGATCAAATGGAAACGATTTCTGTAGCCAGAGTTTCAGAACACTGGAAATGTGATGTTTGTCGGTCAGCAGTGAAGAAGGAGAATGGAGATTTAGAGGAAATTAATTTTTGGAGACAGTTTTTCATGTTTTGCTTCCCATTTAGGATCATGTTCCAGTTTAAACCCACTTTGTTCGGACTTCCACGTCTCCAGGTGCAGCAGTTACCTTCCATTATTCATTAAGCCGTCTTCTGATTGGCTGGAGGTGTGTCCCAGGGTCCAATCAGACCAGGTGTCCATGAATAGTGCAGATTTCTTAGTCATTTTTCAACACTAATGATGATAATTGACACTTAAAAGCAACAGTTTGCAAACTGTAAAGCCAGTTTAAAGCTGGAATATTTACAACCAGCAAAAAAAAGTGACAAAAATGAGAACATTAAACACAAAATGACAGAAATGAGACAAAAAATGACAAAAAGTAAACATGAAATGACAGTGAGACACGAAAACAAGACAAAATGACACAAATCAGACATAAAATGACAAAAATGATACACAAAATGACAAAGATTAAACACAAAATGGCAAAAATGAGACAAAATGAAAACAATTAAGCACAAAATGACAAAAATTAAACACAAAATGACAGAAACAAAACAAAAAATGACAGATGAGACAAAAATGACAGAAATTAAACATGAAATGACAAAAACAAGACACAAAATGACAAAACATTAAACATAAAATGACAAAAACGAAACACAAAAAGTCAAAAATTAAATAGAAAATGAGAAAAACATGAAACAAAACGATAGAACTAAGACATAAAATGACAAAAATGAGACACAAAATGACAGAAAAACACAAATGACACAAATCAGACATAAAATGACACAAATGACACACAGAATGACAAAGACTAAACACAAAATGAAAACAATTAAGCACAAAATGACAAAAATTAAACACAAAATGACAAAAACGGTACATGAAATTTCATGCAAGTGGATTCTGAAACAACCTGCTGCAGGACAGAAGGGACTCTGGGCTGTATGGAGTGTCAAAGATTTGATTGAAATACATATTTAGACTTTAAAAATGAGTCGTGGTTCCAGATGTTTAAGGACAGTGTGGATGTTTATTATTGGCCAATCAGGGATTAATTTAATGTGACCTTTCTGTCCTCTGGGTTCAGGGTCAGACATGATGGATCTTTTGTTTGTTACAGCAAATTGAAATCTGTTTTAAAGGATCAGATGGTAGAAATAATTTCCGAGCTCTTAAAACATTTGACGGGCAGCAGAGTTGTATTAAATGGGATTCTTACCAGATAATTGGGCCTATTGTCACACACATGGGTCTGTACTTCTTGACATGTTCTCATCCTGTCATCTCGTCTTCATCCCTTCTTGCTTTCCCTTTTCTTGTACCTTCATACTGTATTTCTTTTGCTTTCATTTTCTCTCATGTTTCTTTCATTTTCTCTTTTCTCTATCACTGTGAGCTAATGTTTCACTGCAATGCAAAGTCCTGCACCTCTTTGGAAACAGCAGAAACACAGAGAAGTAGCGAGAACTCAGAAATGTCTTATCGTGCCATGAATCAGGAGTGTCCAGCTCATTTTAGTCCAGGTTCCCCATTCAGTCTAGTTTGATCTCCACTGGGCCGGACCAGTAAAATCACAGCATAATAACTGTTAAATAACTACAACTGTTTTCCTTTGTTGTAGTGAAAAAAAAGTCCATTCTCATCTTCTTTGCTTTCTGTGTGATTCCAATCCGCGGTGCTAAAAAAGTTGGAGACCGCTGACTTCAGGTATGACTTAATTTTAAGCTGAGATGTGTCTCCTGATCAAACAGCATATCACAGATGAGTAGTTCAAAGACCGTCAGAAAGTTCTAATTCATACGATTCCTTCTGTTTTTACAGTTTCTTGCTCTGATAAATGGTGTAATTTTGGTGATTTTTTAAAAAGACAACACGTCTTTCAATTCTAACTGCATTTCTGGGGGGTTCAGTTGGTTTGTAGTCAAAAAGATTCTACTTTTAGTCCCTGCAGAACACATCTAGCAACTCTTATAAATGCCATTAATTGGCTGACTTAGGGTGGAACAATAAAGGTTAGAATTTGAAACTCTAATTTTGACCAAACATTGAGAGGGATGAAGTCTGGCTCTTTGTTTCAGCTTTGAGATGATTAAGATGCCGCTATTAAATGTCAAAGGACACTGAAACTGTTTTTATAAAAACTGAGGAATGATGTGTTGAAGGAAAAACCATAGTTCTGCAAAATCTGAATCACAACAGAACAAGTCGTTAAACAGTGAAATGATCTGCTGCCCATCACACACCTCCACGACCAAATGCTCCTGAAATCCAGTCTGAAGTGCTTCCACCTGCCTCTCTCTTATGTAACGGCCACATGACGTGTCGCATCCTGAGGATTTATCTGTTATTGAGTTAACACTTGCTTTGTGTTGTTGTGAGCTTCTTCTCGCTCTCTCTCGGCTCCGGCGTCTCCGGGGACACGCTGCCGTCTCCGAGGACCAACGGGGCCAGATGGCTTCTGGATCGGCTGTTTCAGGACGTTTTCCCATTGATTTTACAGCTCAGTCTGAAGGAACAGAGGACGGAGAAGGAGGCTGGGGGTGGACGAGTGTGGATCAATACCCTACTGACTGACTACAAGAGGCCTTCAGAAGATTTGCATCCTATATGAGACTCCGAATTTAGAAGAAATCATCATGTTTTGTTCCTAGAGTGTCTGGTAACTACCACTTCTAACTACATCCAGTATCTCCACTTATCCACTATATCTCTATCACCAATACCAGAACTATGACTGGCCAAAATATGTATCAGAAAAGCAGAAAATGTTCCCAAAATATCAAAGCAACCATAAAACAACAGGAGTTACTTATTGTAGCACAGTTGTTGACAATTTTATGTACAACCAAACCAGGAGGAACTCTTCACTCATATTGAAAAATGTCAACTATCACACAGAAAGTCCCACAATTATATACTGACCCTAAGGTTCTTTATACATTTACATCTTTCCACATTTACATATCACACTCGTTCTTTTCGAAGATGCAGCAGCACTTTGTTGCACATTTGAGTCACCCACTTTCACTCGTTCTGCAGGAGTTCAGTGGATCATTTATAACTCGTGTTGTGAAATCACGGATACCCCCCCGCCCCCAGTCGGACGTTACCGAGCGGAAAGAATATGCTGCGTTACTCCGCCTTCGGCCCACATCGACTCATATCGGCTCATGTCGTCGTGTGATCACATAAACATATACACATATGTCTATAACATATACACATATGTCTATGTGATCACCCCTTCCTCCCCCCAGACGAAAATATTCGGAGCTCGTCTCTTCCCTTCGCCTTCGGCCCACTTCGGCTCATCCCCCGTGTTCGGCTCATCTCTGCTCATCCACCCGAATGCCCGGGTTGCTGCCGACTCTGACGTCACGCTTCACTTTGTTGCATAAACACAAGACAAGATGCTGAAGACCTCCGCTGTTTGGGAATTCTTCAGTTTAACTGAAGACAAAACGAAGGCAAAATTTGGACCCGAGACCAGACGAACGGATCCGAATATTCGGGCCGTCTCCGCCACAAGCCCCCCTCGTCGGACGTTATGGGGTGGAACGAATCTTCGGATATTCGTCTTTAATAGGGCCCAAATATTCGGAGGCCAGAAAGCACTATTCGGGCCAGCCCTAGTTACCGATGTGTCTGCATATAGAAATGTTCACCAAAAGACTAATTTAACCGCCTTAATTGCTTCAGTGAATTCAGATTGTGAAAAAAAATTCACCTTCCACACACGCCCAGAAAATATCACTCATTTGACAAATATTTAAGAGAATAATTCAACCTGTCGCTGTTTGAATTTGAACAAATCTGTCAGAGACGTTTTGCCAGGTTGGATGCGTTTCCTTTGGTCAGCAGGGCGAAAACACCCCGACTGTTGACAATGCTAGCAAAATTCTGCTCTTAAATCTGCTTTGACGATCCGTGGAGCACATTTATTTGCAACTAAACCTCTCATTTTGTCATAATTGAAGCTGTTGTGTTGCTTATGAAAGAAGAAAAAGCTTCCAGCAGGGATTGGAAGCTCACAGCCCCACTGTCACAAAGCGACACAACTCTTACAAAATACGACTTTAATTAAAAACTGTCATTCCTACAGTACCGATACTAATAAAATGAGGTTTTAAATCATTTTTAACAGCGGGGTACTGAGATAATTTTCTACTGTGCGACACCAAGCACAGCTACATTACTGCCATCAGTAATTCCCAATTACTGCCTCTTTGGAACATGAAAACTCATAAAAGTCTTGTGCGGCTCAATACTACAAGTTGCACTTAAAATAAGCAGTATTATCGTTAAACTACCGTCACTTTACTTCTTCAGTATTCCAACAACTGCTGCCTCTACCGTCACCCAGCCAGAATCTGTTGGTTCGAGAAACAATCTAAGAAATTTATGCTGAATTCAAATAACGTTTTTTAGCCGTACGTTCTTTTTCGAGTCCCCAGAATGTTCTTCTTAAAAACAGGATAAAGTTCCTAAAGACCTTTTTTTCCCCCTAACAATAAAATGAAATAAAAATCGTTGTGAAAACATTTGCTGAATGTTGCATTGAGAGCATCCTTCATTTGTGGGAATGTTTTAAGGGAGAATGTTCTTTTACCTCAACAACAATAGTTGAGGCAAGAAGTTCTAACTTTGACACTGACGTTGTTGAAAATAAAGGAACATTTTATATCGACAGTGATGGGATTAACGTTGTTAAAATAAACTGTTATTTTTTCAGCAACCGGTAATCTCGCTATCTACTATTTCCATCGTTACCAAAAATTAAATGGGACGCGTCATAAACTAAAGCTACTCATTGAAGCTCTCGTCAATGCTGTGATTGACTGTTTTCTCATTTTTCTACTGGAATTACCACGACTGTAATGTTACTATAGTATTGTTATTACTTCTTCTACCACTTCTACATCTGTTCTCTGTTCTTCTTTTGCTCTCAGCTCTGCCTTTTTTCTCTCTTTGTCTCCTCTGTCGTTGCAAATAAGGCTGGAGAGGAAAAGAAAATGAGAAAAATTATTAAAGAGGCACAAAGAGGATTAAGAGAGAACAAAGAAGAAAAGAAAAAGAAAGAATTTCACAGTAAAATGGATCTCCAGTGTAATTCCATGTTTTCACTTTCTGGTTAAAACCACCAAACACTTTAAGAAGAGAGAATCTAAAAGCTGTGTGTGTGTGTGTGTGTGTGTGTGTGTGTGTGTGTGTGTGTGTGTGTGTGTGTGTGTGTGTGGGCTGCATGTTCTTCTACCACGCAACCTTTTAAAATCTGGGCATCGCTGCCCAGCTACACACACTATTGTAATCTTATTATTGTGTTGTTTTGGCACAGAGGAGGATTGCAGGAGGAAGACAAGAACTGGGTAGAGGAAGAGGATTTTCTCACTGCATTTCCATAATTTAATCAAAGTTAGAACTTCAAGATGGCCAGGATGACATTTCTAGGTATTACAAGTCAAGATTTAATTGAGTTGATTTAAATAAGAACGCAGGGAAGAAATTAAAGTGAAAACACGGAAAGATGAGAAGATAAGAGGGCAGACGTGAAATGATCAGAGAAAGGATGGAATGACAAGAAACTTGTTCAAAAAGACTTGAAAATTGTCCACAATAACATGTAAATGATCCACAATTACAGGAAATTAGTCCGGATTTGTCTGGGTCATTCTAAAATTGAGGAACTTTTGAAGTTCATGGGATAAATTTTGCATTATTTTTTATTAAAAATAAAAAAAAATAATGTTTTTATGTTCATTATGATTATGCCTTTACAAATTCCACAGTTATTTATTATGGAAACAATCACTTATTAATACAAAATAACTTGATTTTACTAAAATGCCAACTAAATTACCACCCCAATTTAATAACAAACACCTTCTAATTAGCTAAACAATAATAAACTGAGCTTATTCAAAGATTGTTTTGATTGTGTTGTTTTTATTAAGTTGAGATAATCATGACAGATATTTCTTTTTTGTCAATATATCGAATTTTACATGGAAAATAATAAATTGTGTCTGAGCAGAAAGCTTCTACTAGTCTCACCAGTTCTTAAGACTATCTGCAAGGTTTTAAAAAACAGATTTATGTTTGCTCACGTAACCATTACATCCTTCCACAAACTCCTTTCTGCTGAGACACGTGCAGGCTCAGGAACAAACTAGATAGCGCTGAGGTACGTCTTATCCTTGTTCCACATTGGCTTCACGTTCTGCACAGGTACCGCCAGAATATCATTTCTTTATCTCACAGACATTTCATCAGTCATCCTCAGAGTTCTGCACAGCCTCTGGGCTCTGGATGTTTGATTTACATATCTCACACTCTATTTAGACTGATTCTATCTTGAGAAAACCAACAGTTGGAGGAACAAATCTTTAGACATGAAATGTATGAAGTCAACATGATAGATGTGAGGTGTTTGGAGTGTTTTGTTGTAAAGATGGGGGCAGGTCCAAATATTGAGAATCTTGACTTTGATATCTACACCTATCAGCCAGAACATTAAAACCGACTTTCTAATATCATGCAGGTCCACATTGTGCCATCAGAACAGCTCTGACCAGCGGAGGCATCGACTCCACCAACACGGTCTCACGGGGATTCGTGAAACTGTCACGTCAGTTTTTGTTTCGGTTTCGTGCGCATCAACACGATGTCGTCATGTTTTTCGTGCCGCTCACCACGAGCGAAACCCGCTGTGGTAATCACATCTGAAAGTGGTTTATACCGGCGGATTCATGACGATCTAAGCTGTCCATCGGCGTTTGCGGCCGCCGCTGCGGCCGCCGGACATTCTTTAAATTCCTATGCAAATTAGGCGGATTCATGATGATCCAAGCTGTCCATCGGCGTTTGCGGCCGCCGGACATCCAGCCGCAACAGCGGCCGGATCACATCTGAAAGTGGTTTATACCGGCAGATTCATGACAATTTAAGCTGTCCATTGGCGTTTGCGGCCGCCGCCGCGGCCGCTGCTGCGGCCGGATGTCCGGCAGCCGCAATGGCGGCCGCGGCGGCGGCCGCAAACGCCGATGGACAGCTTAGATCGTCATGAATCCGCCTAATTTGCATAGGAATTTAAAGAATGTCCGGCGGTCGCAGCGGCGGCCGCAGCGGCGGCCGCAAACGCCGATGGACAGCTTAGATCGTCATGAATCCGCCGGTATAAACCACTTTCAGATGTGATTACCACAGCGGGTTTCGCTCGTGGTGAGCAGCACGAAAAACATGACGACATCGTGTTGGTGCGCACGAACCGAAACAAAAACTGACGTGACAGTTTCACGAATCCCCGTGAGACCGGGCTGACTCCACAGACCTCTGGAGTCTTTCAGGCACCAAGATGCTAGCAGCAGATTCTTCAAGTTCTGTTAGTTGAGGTCAGGCTTCCACAGATTTCACTTTTTTTGTCCAGAACATCATACAGATGCTCTGTCAGATGGAGTTCTGAGGAATTTAGAGGCCAAGTCAACACCTTAAACTCTTTGTTGTGTTTCTCAAACCATTCCTTGACAGTTCTGCAGTGTGGCAGGAAGATTTGTCCTGATGAAAGATGACAGATACCGCCATCAGGGAATACTGCTGACATGAAGGAGTCTGCAACAATAAGCCATTTTCACTGCAGGAATTTGTAGTAGAGTGGCCTGAACCTTAACTGACCGCCAGAACTGCCCCTGTAGAACCTCTTTCTGCTTTTGAAACAGAAAGAAGTACCTACTCCAGGGTAGACACTTTTTCAGCAGCCCTAAAAATGATCTACCAATGCTGATTGGTCAAATTTGGAGAAAAACGCAAATCTTTCCTCTTAAAATTTGCCATCAACAATGTAGAATTCACCACATGGTACTTCACAAGCTCCATTGTTCTACTTCCTGTGTGCTCATAGATGTAAAGTTAGGTTCAGGAACTACGATTTGTTGTTTTACTTGAAGTTAATGTTGCTGTCAGATCCATCAGTTTGAAAGACAAAAACAAAAGGGCCCATTAGAATCTCTTTTGTTGTCATTGCAAATTTGCAACAAAACGAGTCAATTGTCTCCTGGAGTGGATTAGACTAGAAATTCTTTTTATCCAGCAAAGATAGAAAGGGTGATCGTTTTACTTTACTGACATGTTTGTACATCTGCAGTCTTCCTCAGGTAAAACGATCACCCTTACTAACTTTGTTGGATAAAGAGAATTTGTAATTAAATATAAGTAAACGACAAAAAGGAACACTGTCAATCCATTATAAATGAATACAAAGTACATAAGTTGGTAGAAGAAATTGCTAGTTGGTGTGAGTGTGGAATGGGTTTCTGAGCTGTTTTTTCACTCCGATTGACTGACTTAAGCTTGAGGTCCATGCGGACTAATTACGTCATTTTAGCAGCCACGCCCCCTCACACGGTCCTTCTCAAGCGGAAAATGTCCATCTCGTGCACCTTCAAATTTTTCTAACAACGTGGATGGAGGCACATGGAAAACTGGCTGAAGAACAGGAGCTCCTAGCAGCAGAAGTTCAGAAATACAGACATTTATAGGATTGATCACACAGAGATCACCGTGGTAACCGGGTTATGAACTATTCATGGTGTGAAATTAAAACTAACTGCTGAAATGCAGCTATTGGGTAAAATGCTGTGTTGTAATTGGTGTAAACGATGGCAAACTTCTACTCTAGTTTAGTACTGTGGTAGATGTGTGTTTGTGATACACCGCCCCCTGCAGGTTGGGAGCAGATGTCGCATGGAGTATAAAACCAAACACATTATCTCAAGCGAATTTCCATGCATCACGTTCGTGTGGAAAGCACAACTCAAGCTTTAGGGGGCTGTTAATGACAACTTGTGACTACTCCGAGCTACTGCAGTGGAAACGTCCCTAATGTTTGGGTGGGTGGCTCATGTCCACATGGATGGCTGGAAGCAAGATTCTCCAGGAGAACTTTGGCCAGAGCATCACAAATTGCTGCCTTAGCCAGCTTGCCTTCTTGCCATAGTGCATCCTGCTGCCATCTTTTTGCAACTGGACGTGCACACTGACTTCCACTGCTCCATGATCCAGCTCTAATGTTCATGTGTTGGTGCTTTCAGCAGTGGATGGACACCGATACCTTTCTATCACAGCAGCACTGAGAGTTGCTCTTCTGTGGGATCTGTCTAATGAGCCCTGGACGTCCATGACAGTGTCGCCTTTTCACCGCTCGCCCTTCCTCGGACCACTTTTAATAGAAACGACTTCGAAAGACACACAATACCTGCCATTTTGGAGATCCTGTAACAGCTTGGTCGCTGTCAAACCCTCATGCTGCCTATTTCCCTGCTTCCAACACATCATCTTGGAGAACTGACTGTTCACTCGCTGCTTAATATCTATCACCACTTGGCAGGCGTCATTTTAACGAGATAATCAATGTTATTTACTCCACCTGTCAGGGATTTTAATGTTGTGGCTGATTGGAGTATAAGCTGTGAGGAAGCTGCTACAAGTGGGAGCAGATTATCACTACCTAGACACTCCTCGTGATCATTTTCATTACCATATTCGGTCTTTTAGTCTTCACAATCAGAAAGAGGCACATCTTGAGTGAGTGAGGACGAAACGCTGTGTGACAGGAAGAGTATACCGCTATTATCCTGCAAAACCCAAACCAGGAAATCAGAAACATTTCTCCCAGCTGACTCAGACTGGAACAGAGGAAAAATGGAGCTAAAATTCAGAGGAGACGGTGGATGGGGAGACGTGTGCTGTAAACTCTTCAGAGACAGCTGGAGGTTGGTAGGATTTTATGGCTCTGCAGTGAAACCAGAATGATAAAATTCTACTGTCACAACCCTGTATTTTACTGTTACACAGCTTCATTGTCCTTTTTAATAAAATACTGTCACTCTTGCTTTGTGGCGTCTGACTCTGATTGTAAAATTACACGCTGTAAAACATCTTAATAGGAACAATAGGCAGTAATTAATGATTTAAAGGCCTCCACTGAGCCTCCTGTATGATTTTATCTGCCAGCAACAACAGGCCAAGATTGAGGCAGTACGTTTAGATGCTGATTTTAGAATAACTATAAACTTATGAAAAACGCTGGTCATAGTTAAAGTCAGCCAAGGCCTAACTAACTCTGCTATTTCCTGGCATCACAAACACACAGCTCTCCTCCCCAGAGTCAGAAAACTCCCAAATTCAAAGTGGACTCCACACCAAACCTCCGCCTGTCAGACAGTAACATGCAACATACATGAACCAATAAATAATGCCACAATAAAACATATATTTATGGCATTTATGGTATTTTCTTTTTTGAATAATTGATTAGTTTTTGTTGTATAAAATGTCAGAAAATGGTCTGGGATGATGTCCTTACATGTCCGGTTTTGTTCACAACTCAAATTCATTCAATTTACTGTCACAGATGAAGAAAAAAAAGTGGAATTTCTGCACATTTAAGAAGCTGAGAAAAGAATTTAGTACTCTTTTCTTAAAAAAATACAAATAATGCCATTTCCTGACATCACAAACACACAGCTCTCCTCCCCGCAGAGTGAAGAAAACTCCCAAACTCAAAGTGGACTCCACACCAAACCTCCGGCTATCTGGCCCTGACAGAAGGAGGCGACACCGAAGTCACCGTGTTCTGCTGAGAGACTCACAGCTGGATCACTGAACTGACATCAGGGTGCAACAGAACACATCTGTCTGCCAGACAGAACCAGGGCTGAAACCACAAGCTGTGAACCGTGAGCAACACGACGGTCCAGAGGCTCAGGAACACCTTACAGGAAACACAGCAGCAGAAAACACAGCAGCAGAAAACAACTCAAATACATCGTCTGCTTTACACCATCTCCTATTACTTTCAAACTTCACTTTCACAGCTTGCAGGAACTGAATTATGCTAGCCTAGCCGCGCTAGACCCAGGTCTGAAGACACAAGAGTCTAGGAACTCTCGACAGGGAGGGAGGCGGGCTAAAAGGTTGTCTTTCAAATCACTCTGCAGCATTTGGGTAGGTATACAACCAATCAGCGCAATGAATATGCTGACGTAGTTCCAGAGTGCCGGAAAATCAGAGGATGCGGGAGTTCGGTGAAGCCTTATTTATACAGTCAATGGATGAAGCTCAAGTATATTACAGACATGTTAACAGAAAGATTATTCAGAGTCGGTGCTAATGGAGCTCAACAACTGTTGTCGTTTTTGTTGTCGACGCTGGCAGAGAATTAAATTCGTTGCCATGGGTTGTCTAGCGCGGCTAGGCTAGTTGTTTCCGGTTGTTTCTGTCAGAACCATCGCGCCTCTGTCGTCACTTAGTTACGCCCGCCTTCTGACTCTACACTTCATGGTGATTCGTCAGCCAGTTTTAGGAGAATCCAACCTCGAGCCTTATGGAGGGTAACTTGACCCACCCTGGCAGAGAATTAAATTCGTTGCCGTGGGTTGTCTAGGTTAGAATTATGCACTAATAAGTTTGAAAATAACATAAATGTGTGATTTTTAATATTAATTATCACAGTTTTAAGCTTTATCTCATTGTCTTCAGCCTTCTGAATCCCACCAGTAGGTCTGAAAACCACGTGGCCTTCAAAAATAATACATCGTCAAAAATACAAACACAAGCAATACTTTTCAAACTTTAATTCATTTTTATTCTGTTTCCTAATCAGTCAGAAACTGTAAAAACAGAACAAATCTTTGGATTCTCCTGCTGGTGCTAGAAATAATCACCTTTACTGTGCCATTTATTCAGACAGCCTAACAAATCTCCCCTTACAACAGTCAGATTTCAGCATCACTTCATCCTACATGTCTCCTATAAAAAAAAAACAACTTTACAACATGGTTTCCTGTAATCACATTCTGTTAAAACAAATTACAAACACGTTACTTCTTGCTGCAATGTTTAAGCCATTAGCGACTCAACTGTGAGAAAAAAATCAGGGACTTTTTGGTTGAACTGCAGGCTGTGTTTCAACAAAGTGCACAGAAAATAAGAAGGGAAACACTTAAAAAAATGTAAGCAGAAAAAATATCTATGTTTTACACTTGTGGGCACTTGAGAAAAATGCTGTACATGTTGATTCCTTTCTTTTCATATTAAAAATGATTATTAATCAAAGAAATTTAGCTTTCATTAATTTGTTTTCTCTTTTTTTGTAATTTGTGACAACTTTTTTATAGTTGTCAAAAGTTCTAACCACAGTCACGCTGTTTCCTTAAGTTTGTTTGGGTCAATCTATAATTGAGGAACTGTTGAAGTACACGGGATATATTTATATATTTTTTATGTTCATGTCTTTACAGATGCCATCATTATTTATTATGGCAACAATCACTTATGAAAAATAACTAGATGTCACTAAAATGTCAGCTAAATAAGCGTCCCAATTTAATAACACCCACTTTCTAATTAGCTGAACAAGAATAAAATGAGCTGATTCAGAAATAGTTTTGTGTTCTGTTTAAGTTGAGATAATCATGACAGATATTTGTTTTTGGGCAATTTATAAAATTCTATATGGAAAACAACAAATTAAATCACTTTCAACTAAGTTCCCCATTACAAAAACACCTCTGAAGAAAGCATGTTAATTCCAGATCACATGACCTGCTCCACATGATGTCATTTCCTCCTGAAGAAAAGACTGAAAGACTCCAAGGCTTTCTGACTTATTTCATATAAAGTGGTCAACAGGTTTACTACAATATCTTTAGAAATAACTTTCAATTTCAATTTTGCTCAATTGTATTTATAATATTTAGAAGAATGTTTCTGTAAAAATGCCACGTGGTGTTTGGTTGTAGGCGGCCATGTTGGTTTTAGGCCTGAAAACAGCAAAAATGTCAACAATGATACAAAAAGTCCAACAATTATATATTGACCCATTTCATTACATTTTTTTTGCATTTTGTGGTTATCAATTGACCAACTTTCCTACCTCAAAAAGTGCAAAAAATAGTTTTTCCAACTTTTCTCAGCATTTGTGCACAGCGAGCAAGCACCACTGAGTGTCAATGGAAATGGATTCAGTCACATCATAATATGTTATTGGCAGTGATTTTATAGACGCCTCATTAGGCTGAAAAACTGCCACGAGACTGTCACCTGTACACATTTCACTGTCAGTCAGTGAGGGACAGACACCGTCATAGCTCATACCGCCTCCACCGTCCAGCAATAACTGTCATTATTGTCATATTTCACATCACCCACGTCCACATCATCCCCACACACTCGCTCTCTAAGCGCATGCAGCCTCCTTCCGTTAAACGCATTTCCCAGCCTGCACTTGCTAAACGTGTAGCTGTGATATTTTCCTTCCTGTCTGCTCCCCTCCTCCTCCTCTCGCATCTGAGATATTTTTAATAATGGAGAAGAAGCAATATATCCCCGAGCTGAGGGAGCGATACAGGGTTAAGCGTATTCTGCAGCTAATTGCGCTTTCTGGTTTTTAATAAAGAAAAACCACACGCCTGCAGGCCTGCGTGAGTCTGTGTTCAAACCAGCAGCAGGCATGTGCAAACAGCTGAAACGTGATATAATGTTTGGTTGTGGATGTGTGCCTGTGTGAAACAGACACAGGAGGAGCAGCGACTATCACTTTCTGGCAGATGGGGAACAGTTTTGTTGTTTCCACAAATTCGGTTTAGTTTCTGTTAAACAGGGCAGCGTTCATTGTCAATTAGACTGTTGTTAATTAGTCCATTAGTAGTCTGGTCAATAAATCCCCTAAAACATGCTCAACTTTTTATTTCTTCTCTGCTCTTCAGTTAATCACATATAAATTCCACTAACGTAAAAATAAGTAAGCAATGAAATCCTCACATTTAACACTGCAAAAACTCACTGTTGCAACAATACAACATCAAGTTTTATATTTAAATTATTAGTTTAATTAGAACACCCGCGACCCTAATGAGGATAAAGCGGTGTATAGAGAATGGATGGATGGATGGAATAGAATAGAATAGAATAGAATAGAATAGAATAGAATAGAATAGAATGTGCTTTATTGTCATTATACAGTGTACGACAAGATTGGAGAGCTTTTCGTTTTCATTGCAAACATAGTAGAAGGTGTAAGAAAGTCTCAAAAAACCCTAAAGGCAGTCTCTATTCACAAATGTACAATATAAATATAAAATTGTGCGTCAATATTATTTTACACCCCTGAAATTGTTAAAATGAGGACAAAAAGTGTTGGAAATGTAATAAAGAAGAGGTTACATGGGACTGTTCAAGGGTACTTCCTTTCTGGAAGATGATACTGAAAAAACTGGAGGAGTGGCTTAAATTATCTCTGCCAGCATCACCTCAGCTATGTCTGTTAGGAGGTAAATCTGTTGTACCATCAAGCCTGTGTGAGGCAGAGCTTAGATTGATTTTAACAGACTGTATGGTCGGGGCCACAATCATTGTACAGATCTGGAAAAGCTCATGTAAGCCAGAATCTGCAGAATGGCTTAAGCTTATGACAGACAGTTGCTTTTGAGAATATGATCGCCAGAGTAAACAATGTCCCAAGTGATGTTAGTCAAATGTGGCAGGCTTTTCTGACTCACACTAGTGATGCATAACATCTGTATAAAATCTATGATATTCATCAGATGTAAAACTGATATGTGATTGCTGCCATTTTTTGTTTTATTGTTTGTTTCTTTTCTTGTTTTTCTTTATTGACTTACGGTCACCGCATGTCTTGTCTGCATCATTTTGAGTAATCTGTCAGTTTTGTTGTTTATTATTAATTTCGATATTTTTTCAGGCTGTTTTTTTCCCGTTGGTTTAAGATAAATAAAAACTTAAATGAGAAAAAAAATATACAATATAAATGTCGCAAATGATACATATCTTAAAAAATAAAGAGAATGAGAATTGTAAGGAAAAATGATGTATTGTACTGTAAAAAAAAAAGTGTTTTGCACACTTTGGTATGACTGTATTTCACGGCATGAGTGAATACGAGGCAGTACAGAGGAGGAGGACAATTATATCTATTTGTATCATTTTTGCAAATTAGTTTTTATTATTTCTACGTAAATATATCTTATTTTTTGTTCATTTCATCATCATTCCAGATTTGCGTTAAACGTGGAACTGTTGGATCATTGAGTAACTGATGAATTACTTCATGCTCTCGGCTCATTCTTCTAGTTTTGTCCTCGTCTCTGCACTCAAGAGTCACACAACTTTTAAAGCAAACTCGCATTTTCTTCATTTTTGTGTTCATTTAGATGTTAAACTCCCCTACTGAGACCGGTGCTCCTCATGCTTGGAGCGCATTCAGTGAGTTCTGGGTTTCATTTTGGAGCTCGTCCTCTGCATCCAGTCACAATCTGCTTCCACTGATTGATTTATTGATTTATGGTAATCGTCTCCCTCGGGGATCTTGATCCCCACTTAAGGAAACTCTGGGCGAACGCATGCTTGGTGAGCAATATATGAGGCTTACAAATGTTAATATCCTTCACTTAATTATTGGTTTGGAAAGTGTAGCAGATAGGTTGTCGTTTGGTTGCTGTGATTGGCTGTTAGCTGTAACTGAATGAGTTGAAAAACCACGTTTTGGCAACAAATTAAGAAGAAATTTGAAATGTTTTTCTCCAAAAGCACATGTTCTGATGTGAAAAACGGTCAACAGGCAAACACTTTCTCCACTAAAACTTTCTAGTAATGTTCTGCTAACCCTCACCACAATCAAATTTTAGTGTATTTTCTTGGTGACAACACATTTTAAAACAAACAAAATTAAAAGATAAAAAGCTAAAAGTTTAAATTTCTTCCTCCAAGACCTCCTGGAGAACATCCTGGCTGAGGACAGAAGCAGCTGAGCCACTAAGATGCTAATCCAGCCAATGATGCTAATTAATGTTTATCTCTGCAGCAGGTCTGAGTGATAAAATGACAGCGGGAGATGTCAGAAACAGACACTTTATCAACAGCAATAAGAAAACGTTGGATAAAAGGTTTAATCGGTCCTTGAACTACTCATCTGTGATGTTCTCTTCCATCTGAAACCAAAATGAATCTTTCACTTTATTCCGTGTGTCTCGTTTAAAAATTTGCCAAAAATCAAGCGCTTGCTCGAACCAGATTCTGCACAAAACATAAAATTCTCCATTCCTCGGAGCATACGTGAATTTATCAGTGACTCAGCTGCAACCAACAGTCACAGGACAAAAAATCAGGGAGTTTTCAGCTGAACTGCAGGCTGTGTTTGCATAAAGCATTATGGAAGCACATAGACATTTTAAAACGTGAAATCTACAGTATCTAGAGTCACCATTATTCAAGTGTTATAACCTGGAAAAATGTTGGGCATATTCACGACAGGTTATTTCAGTTTTTATATAGAAATTCAACTTTCATTTTTTTTTGTTTTTTAATAATTTTTTCGCAGGATTCATGGCAATATAACTTTGTTCTACGGTACATCTGAGTGTTTCTTTGCATCACTGAAAACATCAAAATATATGGTTTATATTTACCACATATCTGGTGTACAAGTAGGATGTGCCAGAAAAAATAGAAAAATATTAAAAATGGACGAGAGCCAAGTTAAAATGTTCCCACAATATATTCAAAAACTCCAAATATCAGGGTTAGTGAGCTTCACAAACTTTAACTTCACGCTGGTTGAGTAAACTCCCTTCCTTATTATTCACCAGTTGCTGCTTTAGGGCACAGAAATATACTGGCAGAAATAAAAATTTGTGAGTCCTGATGCTTGTCTTGGACCGCGGATCGTAGCAGCAGTTTTATTCAAAGGGAATCCTGAGAAACAATAAGGGAGAAAGTGGGGTGTGGGAAAGGAAAAGCCATGAAGCTGAATAGTGGGCGGATGAAGAGCCCGTGGAGACATTATGTTCTTTATGAAGCCATAAAACAAAAGGCTGCTGCCGTTCCCCTCATCCCGTCATCACAATGACCTTCATTTGATGACCGGCCCTCTTCACTGCCTCTTTAAAGGCCTCAGTAATGGATGTTTATCCACAGCAGACGTATACTAGCCCACATAAGCACATCATCATCCTCAGAACGCCACATCGCACCGGGCAGTAATCGGCTTCAGGCTCCAGGGTTTATGATTGACAGATCTGAATAAATCTTCTCATTTGGATATGCTGTGACAGGAATTAATTACCAGGCAATTGTGTCTAACATATTAATTTAGAGAAGATTATACAATGCATTAGCCCGGCACTTATTAAGCGTGGTTATGTACGCCTGGGTTTGTGTATTGAAATCGCACAGGCGGAAAATTCACTCCAATTTGCCATGCTTGGCTCCCGTTAACACACTGCTCTGTTCCTCCTTCAGCTCTCCTCTCTTCTATTTCTACCTCCTTTCACCATCCAGCTCCTCACATCTGAGTGATAAAAGTATGGTCAGACCCTGGGGTCCAAACTACTCTCATATCTGGAGGAATACATTCTGGCCAGGGTCCAGAAAAAAATGGAAATAACTACTTTTTTTTTGTGTTTCTCCCCCTACAAAGAGAGCGTATGTTTCCTTCCCTGGAGCCGTTATTATACAGGAAATCAGACACCATCCAACTGTCCATCTCCATCATGGTATAGCTTTAGCGCTGAGCAATCTACTGGAATATAATCAAAATCTGGTATATATGAGTATAAAATTGCAGGAGCAGCAATTAAAGTAGTAAAATGTGCCCCAAAAAAAACGTGATTCTTGTTACATTGTAGAACAAATTTTCTCCCCAAAACATAAGATCGAGATGTAATACACTGTAAAAAAAAAAAATTCTTGTAAATTTTGCGGTAAAAAATTGTTTCATACAGTTTTTATAGCACTGTAAATAAATTAACCAGGAAAAAATGTATTTCTTACATTTTGACCTCTTGAAAAAATCATTTCCCTTCTGTTGCACCGATTTTAATGTAAAAATATCATAATATGTAAAATTATACTGCAATTTTTGCATTTAATTCTCAAAAAGAAAACAGTTTTTCCCAGTTAAATGTACATATTGTTGTGCTGATAATGGAAACATACTGCCATATTTATAACCAGTAACAAGGCGATTTCTGCATTTATTACATGTAAAAAATACAGTACTGTCAAACTGATGTAGTTCTGTGTTAATAACGGACATATGCTTTAATGTTAATGACAACTTTAACTGGAAGTTTTGCTAAAAATACATTTATTAAAAGTTAAATACACTAACTGTTGTGCTGATAGTGAAAAAATGTAATATTTATATTAGGTCACATAAACTTTATTTTATATAGTGTTTAAACCTAAATTTTCTTTAAAGGTTAAAACATTTTCTAACAGTAAAATATGGAATGAAGCACATTTAACCATAAAATCAACGGCATCAATACATTTCTTTACCGTAAAAATAACAACATTAATTTTTACAGTGTTGGACATTCATTGTGAGACTTAAATTTAGATTTTATTCATGGTTTATTTTTGGTTTTCACCCACTATTTAGTTAGGTTTAGGGACTAAAACTACATATTAGAAGCTTGAAAAAATGTCCAGGCTCAACAAAACAATTAATTTTTCTGAGTTAAGACAACTTCCAAAGACATCGTGTTCAACCAACAAGCTACATCATGTAAGAGTAAATTAGCTGTTCCTACAATAGAAGGTCTTTTTAATTTCCAGTCTTAACCAGCTGAAACTGTCCAGGCTTGTTAAGATAAAGGAGGGGACTTGAAATCCTGAACGAAAGATGAAGCAAAGAAGTAGAAAACAGGTTTCTTCTGGCTGGAAATGACACAAGAAGCAACAAAAGACAAGAAGTTCTTGTGCTGGATGGTCTTAATTACACAGTTACAACTAATTTTAGTGTCTGATTGCTGGTTTTGTTGTGTGTTGTTTACGTTTGAAATCTCTACGCCCTAAAGTAGTCATTCTCCTTGGAATTGTTGTAAATGTTTGACAAAATGCAACTCATACACCATTACAAATGGTCCGATTTATACCCTGCTCTAGAGAATGCTAATCCACTCTAAACTGAGGACAGATGATGTAGTAGTTCTCTGGTAAATTACTACTCAATTTGCAGTTTTGGCTCAAGGGCTTGAGTGAGTTTGCTAAGAGGGTTCATCAGTGAGAGCTGCTCACAAGACAAAGGTCTGGAAAGCCACATTCAAATGAGCCAGAGGATGAGGAGAGTCACAAACGTTGTAAGGAAAACCTGATTATGCAAGGAAAAGGCGATTCATTCACAATTTTAAAGCCAAACTGAAGCAAGCTTCTTAACAAAAACAAAGCCACTACTGAAGTCACAAAGCAGCACACGCTTGGTTTTAGTTGGGACTCAAAGACACCAAAACCGCACAGATCACCAGCTGAAGATCTGGCCCATTTTTAATGATGATCTGGACGTCTTTGAAACACTCCAGGTGCAACTGGTCACTGCTGCTGGGAGCAATATTTTTTTTGGTCCAATGTGCTAAAAGTAAAATATGATACAATTGAGGCAAATGCCATTAAACTGACAACACTAGAGAGCGTGACACCAGCGATCACAGTGCAAAGCTTAAACAAAAAGTGCAAGGACTTCCACACTGTGAAGAACCTCAGAGGGTGGGAAGAAGCCAAAAGTGACACCTGCGCTGGCAAGAGTGGTGATACGAGAGGTGAAATGATAAGACCATCCTGATGAATCTGAGCCCTTCTGGTTTCAACATCTCAGAGCAGATACTCCACCCGGCTGGTCACCATGGATGCTGACCGAGGAGGAGTCCATTTCTCAAAGACAAAATCAAATCAATCCAAGACAAAAGCTCCCCTGGACAGAGAAGAAAGCTTCTGTTCACAACTTCAGTGGTCAGATGAGGCAGGAATGGAGTCGTTTGGTGAAAGAAATGAAGCAGAACAGAAGCTTCCCAAAGCTAAAGCATGGTAGCTGGCCAATAATGCTTCAGGGGCATCATGAGAAGCAAACGGCATCATGAGAAAAGAGGACAACATTCAGATTCTGGAGGGAAACGGTCTGCAGAACAACTTGGCCTTGGGCAGCACTGGAACTTTCAACAAGACTGCAATATGAAACGTTTAATTAATAAATGCTTAAAAGAAAAACCACGTTTTGGTGCAGAGCTGAATCCCTTCGAGAATCTGGAAGGAACCGAAGACCACAGCGATGGCGAAGAAGCCTCCAAGACCTGGAGATCATCATGAAAGAGGGGCAGTGGAAACACGCAGAACGTTGGGTTTCACTTATAGGAGTCCTTTCACTGATGAGCTGGCAAAGAAATGTAAATAATGTTAGGCATTAGTAACAAAAGAACAGAAAAAGAATAGAAATAGTTGATCATTAACATATCTGGTCTGTCTGGGTGTGGACAATCTTGGAATTAATTGTACTTACACAAGTGTACATTTACATTAGACCCTGTCTTAGTGTCACTAGACATTTGATGTGAACTGAGCTCAAGCAGAAAAAGAAATTTCTGCGCCTTGTCAGCACTGAGTATATTAGAAAACCTCTGCCAGTGGGTGGTTTGTAGAGAGAAAACAGACCCATTCCCAGTCACCTAAACACTACACTTTGGGGCAAAAATGAGATTCAGACCAGCGTTCCTCCAGACCCAGAGGAGGTAGATGGAGAGTTTCTAAATCTTACCAGCGTCTAAAATGGAGGCTGGGATTCTTACACTGCACATGATGTTTAACGATGTTTTTCCTGTGGTCTGAGCCGTTTTCTGTCGTCTGAGAAGTGAGAGAACCGTGGAGCTGCTGGTTCTCCGTCAACTACAAAACAAGCGACAGACAAATGGAGGTGGAATGGGACGCAGCGCTCACACTGAGAGATGGTTGCTGCATCACTGAATAGATTAGCTGTTGGGAGGCTGTTGCTATGGCGGTGTACTCTACTGGGATGCGTGTGAGGCTGTGTTTAGTGTGCGTTTGTGCGTTGCCTATTATGGAAGAAAATGTTTGTTGTTTCCCTGAGTATTCATCTGTGCGTGTGTGTGTGGATTCTGTGTTTTGGTGGTTGTTGTGTGTGTTATCGTTTTGTGTGAATGTGTGTGTGTGTGTTAGTCAGTCTGTCTGTTTGTGTGAGAGTTTCTCAGTCTGTGTGTGTGTGTGTGTCCCTGGTGTGCTGCTGGTATAGCGTGGCGTGTTGCTCTAACAGGCTTGTCCTCCATTAGTGGCTCAGCACTGGGCTTAAAACTGGGAGGGAGGAGAGGAGGGAAGATGGATACACAAACACACACATGCACGCACACACACACACACACACACACACGCACGCACGCACGCACACACATTTTTAAAATTCTGCTTGAATAGAGCATCGCAGCATTTGGACCTCGCTGCAGCTTTAGTTAGCTTTCCTGAGTGCCCATGTTTTTTAAAAATGATTTTTACTCAGTTTAGATGAACAAATCCATCTGAATACAAATTAAATGCACACAAAGATCACAACAATGAAAGGTGTTAACTCAAACACAACCATCACACACACATGCATCACTACAGTAATACAAAAAAGTCCCACACGGAGTCCTCACTTTATGACGTCCTCCATCTACGGAGTTTCGTTGTTACGCCAGAACCGGTTTTGTGGAACTCGTTGACGAAAGAGCGGATGAATACGTCATAACGCAGCGCTATAAAACGGCTTTGTTTCTATTCTCTGGTTGTATTCCACCTTGGATTGTGCTACATTCACTAAGTTTTTGTCCTTCATTATGGCTCCAAGCGTAAGTCAGATTCTTCTGAAGAGTCAAAGAAAAGGAAGTGAAATTAGACAGAATGAAACGCTGGGAACAGGAAGAAACACCGACCAACATGAGTCAAGGTGTAAGAACAGGTCAACATGTTGTAGCGACCCTCTGTGATGAATGAGTGAGACTTTATCTGGTTCTCTGCTGGTTTATTGAACCTTCACACAGACTACTGTGGGCCGTAGCCAACACCAGAATAACTAGAAAAACCCCATAACTTAGCTCCACAATTAGCCGCCGTTCCCAGCTCTCTCTACTGCTGACTCTCAGCCAGTCAGAGCTGAGCTAACTAAACATGGCACGTTCACTGACATTAGGTAAATGTGAATAATAAACACTGAAACCTCAACATCAACAACAACATCAGTCCATTACAATATTCTGTTATCTTCTTGTAAAGTGATTCATACAGGCATGAAATTCGTTGGTATTCGTGACTTTTCTGAAGAACCGATTGTGGGTTTTATCTCTGAACTCAACCAAGGATGTAAAATAAGTCGGATGCTGAGATTGCAGCACTGAATAAGTGAAGACATCACCACCTTTTCTTATGACCCACAGTGGAGCGATATCTCTCTGCAGCAGTGAATCGAATGGCGGCGAGGTGGACTGTATGAAGGTTTTTTCTGTTTTTAAAGGAGAGGGGAGCTCTGTTCTGGTCCAAGAATCACATTGAATTAACTTTAGAGCGAGCTATTCAACATGAATTTGTATTAATATCTATTTACAAACCTGGTTTATCAACTTTTTGGAACTTTGTGTTGTTGGCGTCTCCTTTCAAAATGTTCAAGTTTGAATGCTATGAGATGACACATGCTGTGAATTGGTGCTGCATTGATGAAATTTAACTGAAAACTGAAATTGAAAACCAAATTTGTAAACATAGTTCAGAAGTGTTTGACCTTTTCACTGTGCTTAAATGATTGGTTAGCCAAAGCCGAAGAGGAGCAATCGAGCAGGAGGACTCTACATTAAGTAGAGTGTGGTGGAACCAGCGGCAGATAAACTAAGAAGAGTCCAAACATCTAGAAAAGCATCCAAGAAAGGCTTGTGACACAAAAGATACAAAAGAACGTCACAAACTTGTATAAATCCACACAAAACAAGAGTGATCCACCAGGGGCATTGACAGAGCTCTAGGAAGTTCTTAACCTCAGGTACATCTTCTGTCAGTTATATTTCCATTTAGAGCATTTAAATGGAAAGTTTTGAACAAGTTTGAAATTGCACAAAAGCATCTAAGGATCACTAAAAACATCCTGTAATGTCCCTTGTTTTTGGTGAAGTGGGTGGCATAAAACATGCTGTCATCGGTATAAAAATTCACATTACAGCAAACTAAATATATTTATGTACAGAATAAATAAAAGTGGACCTATAATTAATCTTTGAGGGACACCTTTATCAACCAACTGGACCTTCATTTGATCTGAAACATCAAAACCCAAAGAAGGCAGTTTAGTTTATTGGCATAAGCATATTTTATGATATCTTCTTCTTCTGGTTTCCGCAAAACAAAGACTAATAAAATGTGCACCAAAGAAAAAAAATGTCAATAAATGTGCCAGAATACGGACAGAAATAATCAGTGCATTCATGGATAGCAGTCATAAGGAGCTCTAATCTTTTGTTGACGTGACACAAACTGAGGCTGCACCTCTAAATGTATTTATAGCGCTTTTTAAATTCAGACAGAATCACATTAGAGTTTTGCTACCAGTTTGTTTAGCCACAAAGGAACACAGGAGAAAAGCATTCGTGCATTAAGCGCAGTAAAATCCATAAGCATGACTGTATTTATAATGCGTTCCTTCTTTCCCCTCATAATCCTCCCTCCATTCTTTACATAAACCATAAAATCCCCTTCTACAACGCTGCCACCCCAGTATGTGCCACCGCAGACCTGCTGCATGCTCGATTCGGTGCACAAAATTAGTTTATTTTATGGCACAAAGAAGGAAACCATCAGTTACAGGAAGTCTGCCCTACAACAACTTCACAGAAGATTTAACAAGATAACAGATCGCAAACACAGATTCTAGTCACATTTGTACAACTGTAAAGCTGAACAGTGTTGGAATAATGAGTGTTTTAGGAATAAATAAACAGGTTAAATGATTGTGTTCATGTAAACGGGGATGAGCACAATTAATACAAGGTTCAGACAAATAAGTTTAAAATGAACTTCTCTCAGAATGGATCGTTTTATCGAGGTAATCGAAAGAATCGGTCGAGTAAACATATAATGGGCTGTCAGAATTTGTTCTTTTTTGCATTTTTTTCTCCTGCTTCCATTCTTTAGCTTCTCTGAGATCTCTCTCGACCGAACAGATGAAACCGAAACCAAACGGGACCATCAGCACCATCCAGAGCTGCTTCTAATCCAGTCAATCTTCTAACATGCGCTAACAAACACACATTAATAAAGACGGCACACCTCGGAGCCAGTTCCTCCAGAAATCATGTATTTACTGACTGCGTGCAGCTGCTGGTCAGACGACAAGGATAGCTCACTGCTGAGTGCAGGGTTTGATGGAGGGAGAGGAGATGAAGTCGTTTTGATGCAACAATGAAGGAAAGCAGCAGCAGCAAAGGCATATTTAGACTTTTGTTCTCCTTTCTTTCCAGGGCTTTATATGCAGCCAGAGGAACAAAACAATGAACACGAGCATAAAAGCCACAAACAGAGCACTTTGTTACTTGTCAGCCTCAAGTTTTGAACTGGATTTTAGGTTTTCGCAAATGAAAAATGTATTGGCAGAAACAATTAAACACATTTTTCTCATTATAGTAATAAAGTCTTCTAAATTTTGACAGTTTTTTTGTTTTGTTTTTGTCATACATAGAGTTTTGATATGCTGTTTGTTAACCTTATTTGTACATTTAAGCGTCTGCTAAATGAGATTTTTTTTAATTGTAAAACCACTAATGCCAGATTTTACAGTGTATTTTTGTTTTTCAGTGCCACAGAATCCTATTGTTTGTTGCCGTAATAATTCTGGCGGCCTTACAATCAGACTCAGTTATTTTTTTCAGTTTTTGAGTGTTACAGTGTTCTACTAGCCTAGCCGCGCTAGACAACCCACGGCAACGAATTTAATTCTCTGCCAGGGTGGGTCTAGTTACCCTCCATAAGGCTTGAGGCTGGATTCTCCTTAAACTGGCCGGACCAATCACCATGAAGTGTAGAGTCAGAAGGCGGGCGTAACGAAGTGACGACAGAGGCGCGACGATTCTGACAGAAACAACCGGCGCACAATAAACAGTTATCTTTCGACTCGGCTTTGGCCACAGCCCTTAAAGATTTGAAGCTAAAATTCAACTTGAAAGATAAACAAAGGATGGCACTGAAGTGTTTCATTGAGAAGAAAGACGTATTTGGACTTATGCCGACGGGATATGGCAAATCCTTAATATACCAGTTGGCTCCGCGGCTCCGCTGGTTGGGAAGCTAATGGGACTTAGCCACAATCCGCCGGCGCTCTAGGAACTACGTCAGCTTATTCGTTGCGTTGATTGGTTGTATACCTACCCAATTGCTGCAGAGGGATTTGATAGACAACCTTTTAGCCCGCCTCCCTCCCTGTCGGGCTTCCCTAGACCCTTGTGCCGTCAGAAACATGGGTGTAGCATGGCTAGGCTAGTGTTCTACTGTTTTTTGTTTTTTTTTTGCTATATTTTTTGTGGCAACTTTGCTCCCAGTTTTTAAAGCTTTTTTTTATGATATCTTAGTTTTCCTGCAAGTGTGACGTAGACAAAAGAGATTAATCAAAGAAAAAGACATGAAAGGAAAGCAGAAGTAGCAGCAGCAAAGATGTATTTAGACCCTTGTTTTCTTGTCCTTCCGGGGCTTTATGTGCAGCTAAAGGACCAAAACAATGAGCATAAAAGCCTCAAACAGAACTTGTTGTTAGTTGTCAATGTCAGGTCATTGGATTTTGAGTTGTAGCCTCAAGTTTTTAGCTGGATTTTAGGTTACCATGAATGAAATAATTCCACACATATTTTCCCAGTATTGATAAATTCTTCCAATTTTTAGTTGGAAGAATTTCATTTTCTCAGATAATACAGTTTGTTCTTGTTTTCTTCCAACCAGATTTCATTATTGCCATATCTTTGTGGCAACTTTACTCCCAGTTTTCAAACCTTTTTTTTTTTTCTTTTACGATGTCTTTGTTTCAGTGCAAGTATGATGTAGACACGGGAGATTTCTCACAGGAAAAGATGTGAAAGAACAGAAGAAGCAGCAGCAACAGAGGCATTTTTAGACTTTTGCTTTTTTGTTGCAGCTTTCTTTGCCAATGCTATCAAGCATCGTATTTGGTTGAAATATTTCTTTTCGACATCAATCCACCAAAACCCTTTTTCACAATTACTCTCAGTGTCTTGTCTTAAAAGTGGCTCCATGAAGTATGTTTGCTTACAGTGTTTGCTAATGATTGTACAGCTAAGGGGTAAAGCTACAAATGTAGCTTTGAACGGGTGTTTTTTCATGCTAATTGTGGCTTTCCATCGGAATCCTTTGCAACTGTTGTGATGCAAACTGTGTAGAGCTTTTGTCATAGACAAAGCACAACTGTTCAAACCTCTCGATGGAAAATTCAATTCTCTAAAACAGGTTTACATTATTCTTCTTTGGCACACAGCTCTAAAATATCAACTTATTAAGATCTGACAGCAAAAAAGAATCAGTACTTACATATTCAGGAAACATGCAGCAGAAATATCGTCCTTCTGGAGCTCCGTTTCTGTCCACTTGATGAATGTAAATTCAATCTTTGCAGTGCTTCTAGCACGGGTTTGGTCTCCACCAGGTTCTGTCGGACATATCACCGAGGTCCACCTGCAGAGGAAGAAAAAGTGGTTTCATTGAAGCTAAACAATTTACAATCTAATATATTCTGGATAAAAGCTCTCAGTCGCTGCTATTATAGTTCACAGTAGATATAGATCCATCCATCTATATTTCTATCCATCCATCCATCCATCCATCCATCCATCCATATCTATCCATCCATCCATCTATATTTCTATCCATCCATCCATCTATATTTCTATCAATCCATCCATCCATCCATCTATATCTATCATCTATCCATCCATCCATCTATATTTCTATCCATTCATCCATCCATCCATCCATCTATATTTCTATCCATCCATCCATCCATCTATCCATCCATCCATCTATATTTCTATCCATCCATCCATCCATCTATATCTATCCATTCATCCATCCATCCATCCATCTATATCTATCCATCCATCCATCTATATTTCTATCCATCCATCTATCCATCCATCCATCCATCCCTTTCCACAGTGATTTGATTCTCTGTGCAAGATGTTATTCATTTATTTACTTTAAAAAAAAAGAGTTTAAGCATGAAGTTTGAATCAGATGCCATGTTTTCTTGTTTTTCTATATTTTTTGGACTCTTCTAGGTTTTTTTCTGCCATTGGCTTCACTAAACTCGTCCAATTTCGGGTCAGCGGCCAGACAGAATGATTTTAAAATAGAGTTTTAAATTGGCTGGAGAGGCTGCTGTGTGGCTGTAAGCTCACATTTCCAATGTCAAGAGCTCCAAACACTGGAAAACGACGACGTACACGCTCAAAGCTTTTGGAAATGGATGTGGATGGAACACATTAAAAGCCAAGTGGGGATGAAGCCTGCTGCCCTTCTGCAATCTGACTGACTGAAGTCCTGCTATCAGCGTTGGCTCCTATTGGCAGATTGACTTTATTGTCTTCTACAGCACAAACTCCAAAGCAGGAAGAAGAACGTGGGATAAAAAGCAGCTATGGCTCACAGTGGGAAATCCTAAACAAAGCTGTGAATCCAGACCATAACCTGCATCACTGTGAACATTTAATGAGGTGGTCCTTGTGTCGTTTCTGACTTCCTCTGAAAATTTCATCCAAATCTGTTAGTCCGTTTCTGAGTAATGTTTCACACAGATGGATTCACAGACAAATGAAGCCGCTCATCACTCCGCTGTTCCTTGCCGGAGTAATAAATGTGGATTTAACACAGAGTAATTCTCCAGGAAAACAATCATAAGAAAACAGGGTGGTTGTTGTTTTTGCTTCCTGCTCGTGCTATTCAGCGGGTCGGCAGCTTTTGGAGTTTCAAATGTCTTTCTGACAGAATTACTTGAGGAGCAAGAGTTGTCTGATAATGCGGTGAAATTGGGCTTTCTGAGCAGCAACATAACCAGGTCTGTGTTCAGGCTGTTATCAGTGGAGAAAATGTGAAATAATGTGTTCTGCTGCGTTGGAAAACTGTGTCATTTTCTGATCTTCCACCTGGTGAAACAAGTGGAGATCCTGATATTTTTTCTGCCTCTGTATGTAGCAGACTATTTATTAAAAACAGCTGCCTACGGTTTTATGATATTTTATATGCAGTCAGAGGACCAAAATAATGAGTTTGAGCCTAAAAGTGTTATTTAATACTGTGATTTGCAGTTTTACTTTGAGATTTTAAGCATAAGTTGTTTTTTTTAACAGAAAGAGCATAAACATTACGTTTTTAAATCAGATTATGTGTTCTTGCATATTAAAAAGTTATTTAAATTAGTTTTCCATTTTAAATTATTTGATTCTCTGTACAAGATTTTTTTAAACAAAGAGTTAAAGCATAAAGTTTTCAATCAGACTCTATGTTTCCATGTTTTAAAGAAGTTATGTTTCCCCACATTTTATAACAATTTCTTCATATTTTTTGAAAAGAACTGGTTAAAACAATCCATCGATGAAGAAAATTTTCAAAATAAGAGCTGCAATGGATGGAGGAGGAAGTGGAGAAAGAAAAAAATACTAAATCTGCTTTACAACAGAAAGAAAAATTCTAAATAGGATTAATGAGTCTCGTCGTGCATAGAAAGAGGGCCGCAGCCTCCAGCAGGACCACCAACAGGCCGACCAACTGTTGGATCAGATGTTAATTAAACACACTGACAGAGAAAGGTAAAAGCTGCTGGTGATGTTAACTGGTGTCTCTCCTCATCACTGAAATATTTCAGCATCACTAAGGTAAAAAAATAAAAATACTTCCTGGTTCCAGCATGTTTGAAGGGAGGAGTGGGTTTGATTTAAAAGGGTTTCCTGAAGTTTTTCGTCACATTTATGTTTTGTACTGGAAACAGTAAATTCCAAAGAGAGCTGAATAAAAACTGGAAAGATTTTAGAGCCATGAAAACATCAGTTTTATTTTATATTCTATCTATCTAGAAAGAAAATAAAGAATGAATAAAACTGATGTATTTTTGCAACAGTGGCTTTTACAGGGTTAAAACAGTTCTATCCAGCCTTTCTCTCTTTGGTGGTCAAAGTTTACTTTGTTTCTTCTCGTTCTTGAAGTTTTTTTGGCAGTTATCTGCTTCTGTTTCCAGCTTCTCCTGCTCTCTTTACTGCAGCGTTACATAATGTGGTCTGACAGAATTATACAGCCGAGTTTGTCGTACCAAAGCAGTTAGGAAAACAAGCCCGATTTGCATTTTTTGAAAAACTTTTTTTTTTGCAACCTTTCACAAGTTTGCTTCAAATTTGTCTTTATATGGAATTCTATGGAAACATGGCTGCTGTTATGTAACTTTGCTTTGTGGCAGAAGACAGAGAACTTTCCAAAGATGGATGGATGAGGATGGAGAAGAGGAAGAACCCGGGAGACACACTTCAAGAGAACGACAGAGAGAGAAAGAGATAAATAGAAAAGGAGGAGGAAAAGAATTTGACCCTTTTCTCCTCCAAACCACCAACACACACACACACATTCACACACACTTCCTAAAGGTTAATGTGATGCTAATGTGGCCTATATTGAGAGGGTGATCATTATTTTCAGACCTTTACTGCACATCTCACCTGTGTATAAAAACTGTTTGCAGAGGTTGGAGGCAACCCGACTGAAAGTAGCAGCGTCACGATGCGGAAACATCCCAGAGCAAAGGACGCTCAGAGCACCAAAAAATTAAAGTATCAGAGTAAAAATCACTTTGAAGAATAATCAGACTGCTCAGTTCCCGATCTAACCTCTACACTGTAAACAAAAAAGAAAAAAATCTGAAAATTTGGCAGGAAGGATGTCAGAAGAAAACACACAACAAAAACGGTGATATGCTGTAATTTATGTAATGTACGTATGTTATGTAAAAATTGTGAAAATAAAGGCAAATAAATGTAACACTTAACGGCTTTAAGCATAGTAAAAATAGTGTATTTTGATGCAGACATTACGGACAGTTTGGTCTTTTTCTTCTATGTTTTTTTACAGTTAACATATAATTAAATGTTCTTTTCTGCAATGTTACGACACGATATTATCTGTAAATGTAAAGAAAAGGAGGAAAATATGTAGACTAACGGTGATTTGGTGCTACATAAACTGGAGCAAACTGTTTTAGAGTTTACAGATTTCTACCGTCACGGTTTACGAGTCGCACGGCTGCAGTACGATGCACGTGGACGACGTGTCTGAGCACGCTCAGTGGCGCCTTCCTGACACAGAGCTGCTGTCCAGATAATAAACGTGAAATCAGAGTTATTTCCGAGCAGACATGTTGATCACAGTGAAGGAACGTGCTGCAGCGGCAGGGTTTCCTTCACATGTTTTAATCAGCAGGATCTGCTAAAGGTCAGAATACTTCACTGGATGCAAATTGATTCTGCAAAAGAGTTCTGAATGAAAACTGGTATTATTCAGCACGGTTCGCTCGTTCTCCCTCCTCGTCTGCGACACTCAGCCCCAAAGCTCACCGCTTCCTGCTGGAAACGTGTCACAGATGTAATTTCATTTTTAATGCAGGGCTATCAGCGCATATCAGCCAATAGGGACCTCCACCACCTCCAACAGGCTCAGTGGTCCGTTATCACCCAGTTTAATGGTGGGGTGATAACGAAGTCCACATGTGGAGGTTGGAAGGTGTTAAACGTGCCTCTGTGCTGGTGGATTGTTCTTATTAACCGCTGCTCGGCCTCACCTTTTGTCTCATGTTTTTGTCGTTTTGCGCTTCCTTTTCGTCTCGCTTGTGTTTTTGTTTATTTTTTTGTCGCTTTGTGTCTCACTTTTGTCATTTTTACCGCCCGGCAAAACTGTGTTTTCCAGAAGGTATTGTTTTCAGCTGCATGGTCTTGCTTGTTTGCTTGTTTGTCTGTAACAATTTGGTTTCCGCGCGATAACTCGATAAAATATTGATGTAGCCTCACCGTATTTGGTACACAGGTCTACCATAATAAGACACAGGTCAAGTTCGCATTTGGTGACCGTGACCTCATTTTCAAGGTCACAGGGGTCAGCTTTGTCGCCGGGCGGTCCAAGTTTGGCAAAACTTCTTGTTTGTTTTGTTTTTGTCATTTGTCCATTTTTGGTCACTTTCTAACTTTTCTGTCTAATTTTTTGTCTCTTTTGTTGTTTTGTTCCGTGTTGTCTCATTTTTTGCCTTTTGTCTCTCGCTTTTGTCGTTTTGCGTCTCATTTTGGTCATTTTGCCTCTCATTTTTGTAATATTTTGTCTCGTTTTTGCTGTTTTTTGTCTTTTTTTATCTCTTTTTTTTTGTCATTTTGATCATACAGTAAAATTCTTTATGTTTCAGTTCCAGGTAGCTGGGACTAAATGTTGTGTTCCTTTGTAGACACTATGTGATCTGAAAGTTGTGATGTTTAAATGATAAACTGAGGCATGATATTTTTGAAATTGAATTTATTTTTGTTAAGAAGCCTCAGGTTGATCATGATGTTTTGTAAAAAGATAATTCCTTAAATGTGAACATTTTCAGAATGTACTTGTTTCCACTAAAACAAAGAGAGACATTTGTAGTTGTGGTTATTTACAGGTCTGTGATTTTCCTGGTCCGGTCCACTTGAGATCAAACTGGACTGAAAATTAAACCTGGACTAAAAGGAGTTTGACATCCCTGCTGTAAACCATCCTTTGAGTACATGAAGCCACAATAAAGCTAAACTATTCTAAAGCTAAGATCTTATTAAGGCAAGGCGACTATCATGACTTGGTTAAGATTCAATAATGGTTTTTATAAAGCCAACAATCATTAGCGCTTTAACACACAATAGAATCCCGCTGTGCTGCACATTTCCTTCTCTTTACATGAGCAGCACTCTGCATTGAAACTTATTATTGATTCTCAGACTCCTACAGAATATAAAGCAACCCAGAGCTCTCTCCTGCTTCCATCTCTGTATAAATATGTTTTTTTTACCCACCTTAATAGCTCATGTTTGAAAGGAAACCTTTTCCCTGTGTCATATTCTGGGAGGTATTGATTTATCGCGGCTCTAATTGCTCCACAACTGCCAGCTGCTTCAGCGCTTGAGTTTTTGCTCTGGCAGATAAAAAAGGACGGCGGCTCTTGATCTGGCTTCTCTGCCCCGTGTTTGTGGATCTGTTGACATTTCTGTCTTTAAACACAGTTATTAGCCCAACTTTAACTTTTCACACTAATTCCACGTCTCCCATCGGGTTTGTCTGGTTCCTGGCAGGCTATGCATTTACTATTATGTGTTTTTCTTTTCTGAAATTTCTCTTCACAGTGAATCCTTCAGCCTGAGAGCAGGAGATCAGTCGTGACAGCTTAATCACATCTGCTGGTAACGAGCGCAGCGCCGTCTGAAGACGACATCGCCCGTGGCTCGCATCAGCTGTGCATCATTTGTCTGCTCTTTGATTCTCATTTCAATTTGAAAACATGTGAAATTGCCGCAGTCTGATCGCTTTAACAAATAAAGTGAACCAGGGCCTTCCAAAGGAGAAGAATTCAAAATCATGTGAGGGAAAACTCTTCAATATGAACATCTGCTGCAGTCTGCTGTAGGAATCATTTAGAGGTTGAGGTTAAAAAGCTCATCTGATTGAGGTGTTACCTTCCTCTTTTTCCATCTTTGGAGAAAACAAATCCCTTATTCTAAGATGTTAGATTATGGTAAGTTATTAGATTATGCTAGCCTAGCCGCGCTAGACAACCCACAGCAACGAATTTAATTCTCTGCCAGGGTGGGTCTAGTTACCCTCCATAAGGCTCGAGGCTGGATTCTCCTAAAACTGGCCGGACGAATCACCATGAAGTGTAGAGTCAGAAGGCGGGCGTAACTAAGTGACGACAGAGGCGCGACGATTCTGACAGAGACAACCGACGCACAATAAACAGTTATCTTTGGCCACAGCCCTTAAAGATTTGAAGCTAAAATTCAACTTGAAAGATAAACAAAGGACGGCACTGAAGTGTTTCATTGAGAAGAAAGACGTATTTGGACTTAAGCCGATGGGATATGGCAAATCCTTAATATACCAGTTGGCTCCGCTGGTTGGGAAGCTAATGGGACTTAGCCACAATCCGCCGGCACTCTAGGAACTACGTCAGCCTATTCGTTGCGCTGATTGGTTGTATACCTACCCAATTGCTGCAGAGTGATTTGAAAGACAACCTTTTAGCCCGCCTCCCTCCCTGTCGAGCGTGCCTAGACCCTTGTGCCTTCAGAACATGGGTCTAGCGTGGCTAGGCTAAGACTATGCTGCTTTTTTCTTCCCTTCCATAATTTGCATGCAATCGTTTTTAAAATCCCCTTTGCTGCATGTTGTAAAAGTTTGCAGAGGATTTGAACTGTGCAATCAAGTCTGTTTGGTTCTTGGAGGGAATTTGCCATTTTTTACCAAACAATCCCTTTCTAGTACTATTGTGCTGACACATCCTTCAAGTTTTGTCATCTTTAGAGCAACCAAATCAACAAATCCATGAAAGAATATCAGATAAAAATTGCATTTAACTCTAAACCCAAGACTGGGTTTAAGTAAAACGACATTATTACCACAGCTAGAAACTGTAAAAACAGAAGAATTGTCAGATTTGCAACTTTCCTGTGGTCCTTGAACTAATCATGTGTGGCTCTGTCAGAAACATTTGGACCAAATGAAACCTTGAAATCACCGTAGTGTACACCCCCTTTCCAAAGGTTTGGGACACTTTCTCATTCAAATAAATTAGAACCCGTCTCAATACTTTTGACAGTGGGTGTACATGTTTCAACAACAAACAACAAAAAAAAACACTGCTGCTGGGCACAACAGAGGAACCATGAACGACTGAGCGACGACCAACAATCAAGATGAAAAATCATGAGAATTTTCAGATGAACGGCAGGCTGTGTTTCCACAGAGCAGAGAGGAAACATCTGATTAAGGAAAAAATGCAGCCTGGTCCAGAAGCAATGTACAGTAAGTTGTTTAAAGTTACTTCAGCATGGTTGGATGTGCAGAATAGTGACAAAAACACCTCGTTTGTAGAAGCTGCGAGAATGCAAATAGTTAAATATCATTAAGTATAGTTAAACTTTTTCTTTCTCTTCGCATTATGTGGGATTCAAACGTCAGAATTAGAGTGTTTAAGTTCTCTTTACTTTCAGTCACAGCTGTTCTGTTTCCATAGAGGTACAGGACTTTATGTTGCAGTGAAAAATGACTCAATAAGGAGGTAAAATGTGACGGAGCAAAAACCATTCAGAAACTGCTTAGAGTTCAGAGGGTTAAAATGCTTTTTCACTTTTTTTAGAGGAGGCATTCTTCATGTTTTCTAGTTTGTGTCTGGAGTGTTTTCCATGCTTCATTCATCTCCATCTTTTTAATACCACAGTTTAACTTCTTTGTGGAGGAAAACCATTAAATCACGGTTCACCAGTGCAGATCTTTATTTAGTTTCAGAATATTTCTAATTACCTCGTCTGAGATGAACTCGGTTGCTCGTTGCTTCCTCATTTGCTTAATATCATAATCTCTGTTCTGTGTTTTGTGGGCATCTAATTGAATTGCTTTGATGTGTTTATGTATTTTTTCAGACGGTAGAGGGGGAAGAGACCAGCCGTTATTACTGCACTGTTTTACCGTGGGATAGGACGCTAATTGCTAACTAACAGCCATTTAGCGTTGGACTGTAATTGTGAAGCACAGTGGAGCTAACATGGGAACAGAAAACTAGGTTAAATCTTTGGCATAAATTGACTGAAAACAAATATGAGTCGGAAAATGCACACAGGGTGGTACAAGTGAATTCAAATACCTGAAATAACGAGACGGCAGTCACAGGAAGTGAAGAAAAACGTCTCCGTGGACGTTAAAAGATTGAAGACGGCACCAGAAAAGAGCAAATCTCCTCATCAGACGAAAGAACTGAAGAAGGAGACGATACAGGATTTAATATGAGCACCGTTTCAGCAGCTCAGACAATAAGTTTACAACTAGGTTATGCAGAAGAGCTGCAATATTTAAGAATCAAGTCAAGCAATTATACAAATATAGTATCTCTGCTCAGTTGCAGAAAATCTAATTTCTCTCTTCGGAGCAACATAAGAGCAGTTCTGTTGTGCAAAGTTGGTGCAATAGGAGCAATAGGTTTAGTTATTTCCATATAAAAGGTGTAGATGTGATATCAGAGCTTTCACATACAATCAAGGTGTCCTTTGTTGTGCTGATTATGTGTGAAATGTCAAGAAGGTGGGTCTGAATAAGGGAGGATAATGAATGATAACCCTCAGTCATGAAATGTTTTATAGACTTAAAGTGCATACGACTAAAACATTTATCAGAATTTCCAGTGATGTCAAAGTGACACGAGGATCTCTGTGCATAATTAAAACGACTTTGTGTTTTGCTTCATCCTATGAAAACACTTGCACCTCATCACTGTGCTCAAAGTTCAGTTATCTTCACCTTTGAGTTGGATGGTCATTGACCTTTCGATGCATAATCAATGACACGGCCTGAATATCACCTGGCCTGATCTCTGAACCAACACCAGGACTGAGTGTCAGCAGTCCTCAGGGTGGAGGTCTGACCTGCAGCACATCTCATGGGACAACCCAGTCTCACATCAAATTGTGACATAGTCACGTTTGTCCACGATGCAAAACGTTACAATCTCACAATTTGGCCCTGAAAATTGTGAGATGCTCACGTTTTTTCCCCCCAATTCTTTTGTATTGGTCTGACGAAGGGTCACGTGACTGCTTGCTGCAGGCTTCTCAAAATGAAAACATGGCGGCTATTCCTTTTATTTTCCGTGGAAAATGCATTATTTTAAGATAGTTTGGACAGAAAAAAACATTTTGATGACATTTTTAGTGAGAAATATATATAACACTTTCACATTATCCATTCAGTTATTGGAAATGATCTGTGGTTTGGTTTGTTTTTACGCTGAATTTCACTTCACGGCATTAAATTGTGACAGTGTCACATTTTGTACGTTATGCTGGTTGATTAGGACGCTGCCAAAAACGAAAACAAGCGGTGTGTTTATTTTTGTATTGTTGCATTGTGTAATTTTTTGAGTTGTTAAATCATTTATGTAACTCTTGGTGATTACTGCTAGTTACTGAGATGTCTTCCCCGGCCTTTCATCAGTTGACGCGCTTCGCTCCCTTGTTAACAAGTTGCATTTCAATGATCCACAAGTCTCTCGTTGTCAATGCAAACAACCGTATTTATTTCCATGAACGTGCTTTTACCGCAATCATTTGTTGAGCTCATCCATGCACCAGTCAGCGCACAGCGATCTAAAACTTTATTCCTGCCCACAACACGATCCCCCTGTCTTTCTTTAGCCCGTGGAAGCGTCCATAGCAACCACCATAGCAACGGTGGGAAACGTAACAGTTCCACTCCAAGACGTGAAAGATTCATCGTAATAACAAACCAAAGATCACACACAAGAACTGAACGAATATTGTGAAATTAAAATGTATATTTTTTTGGTGTCGCTGTAATGCCTGAGGCTTTGCTGCTGTCCGCTTCCTGACCGTGGTCGGCAAAACACAGGGGAGAACGACTTGCAGAACCTGTTGCACCTTTCTTCTTCGGTGGTGTCTGTGTAAAACAATGTCCAACATGCAAACAGCACACCTAGCGCCATGAAGCACAAAATGCAGGTGTAAATCAATGACATCTTACAATTACAATGTCCTGTCTTTTAACTAATAAAGACACATATATAAAGAACTTTACATCAGTTTGTTTGTTTGTTTGTTTGTTTGTTTTATTAAGATCCCCTATTAGCTTTTGCAAAGCAGCAGCTATTCTTCCTGGGGTCTTCATAATTTCATTTGTGACAACACCAAAAAGCAACATGTACACAAAATGCATACAAATCAAATTACAAAATACATAAACAATGCATACAAAAATACACATATACAATACAAATAACATACATATACAAAACCTGTCCTAACCAAAAGCATACAACACATAATACTCCCACCTTGAATTATAAAAATAAACTTTTCTTCTTCAAAGATACCATGACCTAACAGTAATAATTAAAGAATAATCTACCTCAGAAACCAACCATAACATGAATCACATAAACAGTGACATTACAGTCACTACATTTAAGTTTAAGATTTAATTTAATGAATTATTGTATTTTACAAATTTCTATTCCCAAGCAACCCACTAAACTAATAACTAAAATGTTGTGCTACGTAATGCTCTTTTAGTTTTATTTTAAAGTTTTCAATATTCCCCGTTTTTGAGAAAATCCGGATGTTATCGCTCGCTCCCGACAAAAGCATCAGTTTTTTAAAATATTTTGGATTTCGATTAATTAGACAATGAACAAATTGGCGTAATTTCCTGGTGGGTGTGTTTATGCAGCCTATTAAATACTTTTTTCCCTATGAAATAAAGTACAATCCATACATCATGGTTCGGTGTTCATTGTTTGTTTTGTTCACTGACATAGTGCAATAAAGTTTTGTTTTTTAAACCATCCAGTACCGTGATGAATATTGAATGAATATGGCATCTCGTTTACATCTCTTATTAAGGAGCAAGAAATTTACTGACGTTGATTTATGATTCAAGACAAGCAGAGGACACACTGTGTGCCCCTTTAATGTCCAAAAGGCCAATTAAGGTCAAAATCTCACAAATTCTTTGACCAATTTGGACCAACCTGCACATGCTTGATATTGGGTCCTAAAGCAATACTGGTGTACGTTTTCAGACCACCAGGACCTACAACGCCAAAATAGGAGCAAAAAAGACACTGGAACAGGGGCCTTTGTTAAAATGAATGAGAAACAGTGTGAGAACATCAATCAAAGTGCACCAAAGTGCATAAAGTCATAGAACAGGGTGTGCTAATTGCTCTGGGAGCAAGTCTGCAGTGAAAACACCTTTTATGGGGTCAAGGGTCACTAAATCTGAAGACTTCAAATGAAGGAGACATTTTGTGCAACATATCAAGTATCATAAAAGTCATTCCCAGTGGAATTCAAGTCTGATATTGTGTGGGACTATTCAGAGCAGTCACATGAAGCACTGTATCTGTTTACAAGGGTCTAGCTCCATGGGAACCTGCTTTTTTCAGCAGTGAGGCCTAGTAGTAGTGATGAAGCCTGAGGCCTTCAAACATGTAAAAAACATTCCTGCTCGGTCATTTTTGGGTCTAGTGACACCAAATCGGACACACTCCTACTAGACCACCTCCTGACCTTGCATATTTTTTTTCAGAGAGTTAGCTCAAAAGGGGCCCGAGCACGGCCCTGTTTCTGACTCTATGGTTAACCCTTTAATGTCCAAATGCTTCAAAAGGGGCTAAAAAGGTCCAAATCTCACACATTCCTTCACCAATTTGGACCAAACTGCACAGGTTCTAGATATAGAGGCTAATGTGAACGCTCATGCACCTTTTCAGACCTCCAGGGGCCCTGAAGAAGGAATGAGGGCCAAAAAAACACGTTTTTCAATAGTTGTCCCTCTTTTGCTCTCATTTCACTTCTGTTACACTCAGAGAGCTGAAACCTGGGATCTGGTACCTCTGAAACATCTAAAATCTAAATCCACTGGAACTGTTTTGCTAGCCCCTCCCAAACCGGAAGTAGCTCCAGGAACGACATAGAGACTTGTGCTTCAGATCAATTGTTCACCAAGGTCACCTAAATCACCCCTAAAAGTTTCAGCTCATTTGATGCAAAAATTACTAATTTATGGGGCTTCAATGTCCAAAAATGTGACATTTTGACCCTGCGCCAGGGGTCACAGGAAGGTCATAGAGACACCAAACCAGCACAGTTCAGCTCCAAATATAGCCTAGTATAACATACTAAAAGATCAGCCCCAGGGTCCCAGTAGAAAAATGTGACCAAATGTTCATGTTACGAAAATCAGGTCTTGTTAGACTCATTGACCCTGAGAGCCTTCTGCCAGTGGAATTAGACCCTCACCCTCATTTTTTACCCAAATGGGACGAAATCTTAACCACAAGTACTAGGGCCCCTTGTGAGTCGGTATATACAATATCAGCCTCCTAGGTCAACAGGGGGCCAGATGGTACCATGTTGAAGTTTGGAAATGTGCCCCTTTAATGTCCAAAAAGCCAATTAAGGTCAAAATCTCACAGATTCTTTGACCGATTTGGACCAACCTGCACATGCTTGATATTGGGTCCTAAAGAAATACTGGTGTACGGTTTCAGACCACCAGGACCTATAACGGCAAAATAGGAGCAAAAAAGACTGCTGTAAACTTGGACATTTTAAAGCAGGGATCCATAGAGATTAACTCGTTTTTGAAGCAGCTTCAAGCAGACGTTTGACAAACTGTAATTTTCTGCATTTCCATGTTGCCTTTATTGTTCATTCAAAGAGTTTGCTGTTTGGTTGCAGCACAATTTCCTTGCAGTCATTGTACAAGTGGAAAAGAATATTCCATCACTGAAAAATCTTTGTTTTATTCATCATAACATCTCAGCATTTAGTCATCATTTTATCATTCATTTTCTTTGGTGCACCTCACTGTGCTGCGCTGACTGACTCTGAAAAGAACACTTTGCCCCCACACACAAAACTTAGGTCTGTTTGTGTGAAAATTTATTCATTACCTTTTTTTGGCTACTTTATTGTGTCTTTAGCGTGTTTATGGTTCCTTATATATAAAGAGTCTGTATATTTTGTAATAATGAGGAGAGGAATAATGATATTTTTCTCTGTAGATGTTGTGGTATTTGTTGTTGCTGTAGTTGTGTTGCTATGCTGGTGTGTCATTAACTCCCTGAAGTAGTTTCTAGTTGCTCCAGTCGTATTTTAAATCCCCCTGGGCTCATTGTGTTTACTGCAATATAAAGTTGTGTGCCTCTATGAAAACAGCACAACCATGGATAGAAGTATAGAGAACTGAAAAAATGCACTTTGGTTTTTTTGGCCCTCATTCCTTCTTCAGGGCCCCTGGAGGTCTGAAACGTGCATGAGCGTTCACATTAGCCTCTATATCTAGAACCTGTGCAGTTTGGTCCAAATTGGTGAAGGAATGTGTGAGATTTGGACCTTTTTAGCCCCTTTTGAAGCATTTGGACATTAAAGGGTTAACCATAGAGTCAGAAACAGGGCCGTGCTCGGGCCCCTTTTGAGCTAACTCTCTGAAAAAAAAATATGCAAGGTCAGGAGGTGGTCTAGTAGGAGTGTGTCCGATTTGGTGTCACTAGACCCAAAAATGACCGAGCAGGAATGTATTTTACATGTTTGAAGGCCTCAGGCTTCATCACTACTAGCAGGCCTCACTGCTGAAAAAAGCAGGTTCCCGTTGGGCTAGACCCTTGTAAACAGATACAGTGCTTCATGTGACTGCTCTGAACAGGCCCACACAATATCAGACTTGAATTCCACTGGGAATGACTTTTATGATACTTGATATGTTGCACAAAATGTCTCCTTCATTTGAAGTCTTCAGATTTAGTGACCCTTGACCCCATAAAAGGTGTTTTCACTGCAGACTTGCTCCCAGAGCAATTAGCACACCCTGTTCTATGACTTTATGCACTTTGGTGCACTTTGATTGATGTTCTCACACTGTTTCTCATTCATTTTAACAAAGGCCCCTGTTCCAGTGTCTTCTTTGCTCCTATTTTGCCGTTGTAGGTCCTGGTGGTCTGCAAACGTACACCAGTATTGCTTTAGGACCCAATATCAAGCATGTGTAGGTTGGTCCAAATTGGTCAAAGAATCTGTGAGATTTTGACCTTAACTGGCCTTTTGGACATTAAAGGGGCACACAGTGTGTCCTCTGCTTGTCTTGAATCATAAATCAATGTCAGTAAATTTCTTGCTCCTTAATTAGAGATGTAAACGAGATACCATATTCATTCAATATTCATTACGGTACTGGATGGTTTAAAAAACAAAACTTTATTGCACTATGTCAGTGAACAAAACAAACAATGAACACCGAACCATGATGTATGGATTGTACTTTATTTCATAGGGAAAAAAGTATTTAATAGGCTGTATAAACACACCCACCAGGAAATTACGCCAATTTGTTCATTGTCTAATTAATCGAAATCCAAAATATTTTAAAAAACTGATGCTTTTGTCGGGAGCGAGCGATAACATCCGGATTTTCTCAAAAACGGGGAATATTGAAAACTTTAAAATAAAACTAAAAGAGCATTACGTAGCACAACATTTTAGTTATTAGTTTAGTGGGTTGCTTGGGAATAGAAATTTGTAAAATACAATAATTCATTAAATTAAATCTTAAACTTAAATGTAGTGACTGTAATGTCACTGTTTATGTGATTCATGTTATGGTTGGTTTCTGAGGTAGATTATTCTTTAATTATTACTGTTAGGTCATGGTATCTTTGAAGAAGAAAAGTTTATTTTTATAATTCAAGGTGGGAGTATTATGTGTTGTATGCTTTTGGTTAGGACAGGTTTTGTATATGTATGTTATTTGTATTGTATATGTGTATTTTTGTATGCATTGTTTATGTATTTTGTAATTTGATTTGTATGTATTTTGTGTACATGTTGCTTTTTGGTGTTGTCACAAATGAAATTATGAAGACCCCAGGAAGAATAGCTGCTGCTTTGTAAAAGCTAATAGGGGATCTTAATAAAACAAACAAACTGATGTAAAGTTCTTTATATATGTGTCTTTATTAGTTAAAGACAGGACATTGTAATTGTAAGATGTCATTGATTTACACCTGCATTTTGTGCTTCATGGCGCTAGGTGTGCTGTTTGCATGTTGGACATTGTTTTACACAGACACCACCGAAGAAGAAAGGTGCAACAGGTTCTGCAAGTCGTTCTCCCCTGTGTTTTGCCGACCACGGTCAGGAAGCGGACAGCAGCAAAGCCTCAGGCATTACAGCGACACCAAAAAAATATACATTTTAATTTCACAATATTCGTTCAGTTCTTGTGTATGATCTTTGGTTTGTTATTACGATGAATCTTTCACGTCTTGGAGTGGAACTGTTACGTTTCCCACCGTTGCTATGGTGGTTGCTATGGACGCTTCCACGGGCTAAAGAAAGACAGGGGGATCTTGTTGTGGGCAGGAATAAAGTTTTAGATCGCTGTGCGCTGACTGGTGTATGGATGAGCTCAACAAATGATTGCGGTAAAAGCACGTTCATGGAAATAAATACGGTTGTTTGCATTGACAACGAGAGACTTGTGGATCATTGAAATGCAACTTGTTAACAAGGGAGCGAAGCGCGTCAACTGATGAAAGGCCGGGGAAGACATCTCAGTAACTAGCAGTAATCACCAAGAGTTACATAAATGATTTAACAACTCAAAAAATTACACAATGCAACAATACAAAAATAAACACACCGCTTGTTTTCGTTTTTGGCAGCGTCCTAATCAACCAGCATAACGTACAAAATGTGACACTGTCACAATTTAATGCCGTGAAATGAAATTCAGCGTAAAAACAAACCAAACCACAGATCATTTCCAATAACTGAATGGATAATGTGAAAGTGTTATATATATTTCTCACTAAAAATGTCATCAAAATGTTTTTTTCTGTCCAAACTATCTTAAAATAATGCATTTTCCACGGAAAATAAAAGGAATAGCCGCCATGTTTTCATTTTGAGAAGCCTGCAGCAAGCAGTCACGTGACCCTTCGTCAGACCAATACAAAAGAATTGGGGGAAAAAACGTGAGCATCTCACAATTTTCAGGGCCAAATTGTGAGATTGTAACGTTTTGCATCGTGGACAAACGTGACTATGTCACAATTTGATGTGAGACTGGGTTGCATGGGAGCAGATGGTTTAAACTTTTCTGCAAATGCGAGCCAGGATCAAAAAACATATACAGTAATTAATAAAATAAAACACGAATCTACTAAAGCAGAGGTGTCAAACATGTGGCCCGCGGGCCAAAACCGGCCCTCCAGAGAGTCCAAATAGAAAAAATTCTGAACTTAAAAACTGCAGAGAAGACATTAACTGCAGATTGTAAATTAGTAAAGCTATAAATTTAGAATGATTTCCAGACCATGGCCAGTTGTTTTGATCATAAAATAAAATACTAGCTTGCTCATTGTTGTTTTGTGTCTCTTTTTGTAATATTTTTTCTTGTATTTGTTGTTTGTTGTCTTTTTTTCTGTCTCATTTTTGTTGCTTGTGTCACGTTTCTGTCATTTTGCATTTCCTTTTTGTCTTGTTTGTGTTTGTCTATTTTTTGTCATTTTGCTCCTCGCTTTTTTCCATTTTGCTTCTCATTTTTGTACTATTTTGTCTTGTTTTTGTTGTCTTTTGCGGTTATTAACAGGCTGTTATGCTGTGATTTTACTGGTCCAGCCCACTTGAGATCAAACTGGGCTGAATTTGGTCCCTGAACTAAGATGAGTTTGACACCTCTGCATTAAAAAATGCGCTTCTTTAACCTATAAACCTACACACACACTCTGTGGTAAGTGCTGTTCATTTGGCTGATTGTGTTTCGAGGACCCCAGGCCTGCAGTGATGATAACAATAATCCTCCTCAGACGGGTAAATCTGGACGGTGCAGGTTCAGCTGCTGACCTTCAGGCCTTCAGGACAGCCTCCATCCTCCTCAGATGCAAAGAAACGAGACACAGCTGCAGACAATCTGTGCAAACCTCATTATGATCTCACTCCTTCTCCTTGAAGCTTTGTTCAGCGGGTAGAAAGGGGACTTCCCTGTGTTTCTGTCCCTGGAGCTTCCCGCTGCAATGCTAATTCAGTGTTGACATGCTAGCTGAGGAATGCAACCCAGTCTTCTGTAGCAACTCCAAAGCTGAGCAACTTTAGGCTGTTTAGTCTTTGTTCTTTCTGAATACATTCACAGAGCCCCTCATTTTGGAATAAAAAACAACTCCCTTTTTGGTATCCTCCCCACCTAGCTTCTCCAGACATTAGAATTCTGTGCGTTTGCCACCTTGGCCTCAGCTAGCTGGCAGCGGTGCAGCGGCGTTTGGAGTTTTCACCAGGCTGAAGTATCATTAGCTCTGACATTATCAGCTGCCACCGCACAGCCTCTGAACTAGAAAGACTGCTGGGGTTCAAAGACTCTGCTCCATAAACAGATCTTTGAGAAGGCTGGTGCTGGGAGAGTTGGAGAGAATATTTGAGAGAGATTAGGTGAAGGTGAAAAAGGGCAAAGCTGCAATAAAAAAAGAAGAAGAAAGAAATCCCAGTGGCGGTAGCAGAGGGAGTGGTTGTGTTTTGTATCTCACAGTAGGGAGGTTAAATTGGGAAACGCACATGTGATTTACATTTTTAATATTCATTAAAGCCAGAATAATAAGATTGTGATCATGAGCTGTTCTTTTTGATGTTGTTCTTGATTGCTAGAAAGCTGGTTAATTAGATCTGAACACAGCAACATGGAGGCACACAAAGATGTGCCCTGAGAATCCATCTATTTTGTGTTACATGCAGTCCATATGTAAAAAAAAAAAAAGTGTTTCCCTGAGCCCACTGGCTTGTCAGACAGAATTCTGCAACTGCACTGTTCCTGAGCTCAGAGTTTGTCTTTGTTTCATTGCTATATCCACACTTTATATCTAAAAGTTCTGCATCTCTATCGCTGCATTGGGTGAACAAAGATCAAACTGATTCATTCGTCTAATCTTTTTCCTTCTACGGTGGCTAGCAAACAAACATATTTCACAAAATGTCAAAAAATGTTCCTTGACATTGGGCAGAACGTTCAGCCTGCCTGCTCGGTGGTGAGGCGGCTTGTATGAGCCTGCATGAAGCCACAGCGGCGGCGAGAAGAAAGTGGGATTAACAAAGCTGATTTAAAAGGATTAGAGGGTCCGACAGAAAATAGAGGACCACAGGACACCTCCTGATCCACATGGGAACGTGCACATACGTACGCACACGTACACATGTCAAGCATCCCCTAATCTTTCTCAAGTGCACTGTCACAAATTGTTTGCTCGTATGATCATTTCAGTGAAATCCATAAAAGCCAGTGCAGTTGACAGATATGAAGGCAGAGGAGGATGGGGACAGCAGACATGGGGAGAACGGAAGAGATCACCGAGGAAAACAAAAATGAAAATCAGCGTGACTCGAAACGGTGGAAGAATACTCCAGGCAGAACAAGAGGCGCTAACGTGGCTCCGACTGAGAGTCAAGATGCTCTCTGTGGAAACGTTGCAGAACCTTTTTCTGGAGCAGAGATCAATATTCACCTTTGGTTTGGGAATGTTTTACTTTTTTTTCTCAGCCCTTTAGTTGTAATTGTCGTTCTAGCAGCAGATGGATGGATTTCCATCAGACATATTCTAAAACTTAACATGCAGTTTTATGTTCAGCTTCAGTTTAGGTTTCTTGGTTGTTGTTCCTCTTTCTCAATGTTTTTGGGGAAATTTATAATCTACAGTTTCATTTACCTGTTCCATTTATCTGTACCTGAGCCAATATTCCCAACATCCTGAAATGTTTTATTGAGAAAGTTTCATTTCAGGTTATTTTATGACTTTTGATCAGCTACTGAGAACAGAGTGAAGGCTTTCTACTGCTGTGTCATCTTCATCATGGATCCTGACAGTTCTGTTCATCCTTTAATACCTCGATGGCAGAACTGTGACACGTCTGTCTGATCATGCTGTTGGACTCCAGATGAGCCTGAAGCTAAACCAGAACACAGAAAACAGTTTAGGGAAGTGAGTTTATCATCACACTCTGGGTACCAAACTCCGCTCTCTAAAAGCCTCTCCACACTGTGTGATTTTACCAATCCTAGAAGTTCCCAGCTTGCTACGCTGTACGACATGAATCTAATAATCTTTGGGCACGACCTGGAGTTTGCTCTGTGCAGATTGCATGATGAAGCTAAAGCTCAGCCTACGATGGACATGAGTCAATGTGGACGCGAAAGAATGAAACGTCAAAAGCGTGCGCCATGAATCCATGAAAAATAAACAACTGAAGCATAAACGGAGCTCCTACAATCACAGGGAAACTAGCCAAACATGAACGGAGCCCTCACCCTGCTGACATTTAAGTGTTTGGAGAGAAATCCCCCCAAAAAAGGAGGAGGAGAACATGGACGCGGTCGTGGCTCAGAAAGAGAGGCCATTATGAGATGCCAATTTTGCAAAGGGAGTTTGAAGTAAGAACTTGTCAACATCTACTAGCATTTTACTTTAGCATTTACTGTTTTGGTCTGTCATTCTCCAACAAAAAGCACTTCTTTTGTAAATCCCACATACTTGTTTTGACGTGTTTTGCCATCGTCACCACAAATCATCCATTTCATCCTCACTTAACTAAAGATTTAAAGTGTTTAAAGCTTTGATTCCATGCAGTGTAAATATTTGAAAGGCATTTTTCAGGAAATCTACAGCTCTACGGTTTCATTTATCAGACGCTGTTATCCAAAGCGACGTACATGTGAGAGTAGATCCAACACTAGTGAGGATCTAGTCAGGAGAAAACAACCAGGAAAGTCTATTTCAATTGTTGGATTAGGTTCATTTTGTCATTTTGACACAGCTTGAAGGACACCCATTTGTTCACCCGGGTCATGATCTGAATTGTGACGTAGTGCAGTACAGCACCAAATATCACAGCCACAGGGTTGGCATGGTCTCTCAAAAACTCCCACTGGCATTCAGACATCAAGGGGGCAGCCACTACTCGAGGGATGAGACAGGCTGGTGGGATGCAACTCTACTGGCATAGCGACCAGCATCACCACTGCTTGGATCTCCATATATATATCTATTTCAATCGATCAAAATGAATTTAAAGTTTAAATTCGAGTAAAGCGATGACTGCTGTGATCAGTTATGTTTTAATATCTACATGAATCAACCAAAAAGACGACGTTAAAGGATCATTTCTGTTAATTCTGATGTCTTTTTGATCTGAACTGAGTCAAACTCATTCGTGATTTGATTCAGTTTAACTTTGATTGTGTTTTCTGAGTGGATTCTTTGATCAGTGCGGGCTCCAGCTACCTGACAGGGAGTCTGACCTGAATGAATCCAGCTGCTCTCTGCAGTATGAAGCCATACCTTAAATCAGAACAATCACTTCGACACACACACTCCGGCTCTCCTCATTGGCTAACCGCTGCTTGACAACCAGGGGGGACCTGGGGGGAAAATCTTCTCATCGCCATGGCTACAGGGACCGGGGATGACGGAGACGGCATTAATTATTTTAGCATGGGGAGTGACTGAGGCTGACGCCCGGTGGGACAGCGGTGGAGGGCCGATAGTAATTAACCACCGGCTGCTCTCACGTGTCACTTCTTGTGCCCGCGGTGGGCAAGCAGGAGGTCGTGATGTTCCTCAGTAATTACCGCGTGTTCGCTCTCTCCTCTTTGCTCTCATTAGTTTGATTGCACGACTAAAATTATCAGCAGGTTTGGATGCCACGATGTGATTCTCTGCGCTTCTTTAGCTTCTGTTTACCACGACGAGCCGCTGCAAACATCTTCAGTCCTGTTGGCGCCTGCTCTGCTTGGCCTTGACTTCACATCGCTCATGGAAAATTTTATGACGCTATTGTTGTGCCAAACCCGATGAGTGAGCAGGTTGCACATCATGCTTCCATGGTCATTACTGCGTTTCTGTGAGTGTGTCTGTCTGTTTGCCACTGGTGTGTAATTTCCTCTCTTCACTTTCAAAGCCTCCACAGCCGGAATCATGGAAATGGTTGTTCAGGTTTTGCATTCCAGATCACAACACATTATACAAATAAATAGTGAAAGCGGAAATGTGTTTTGAAGAAATGTCATTGCAGGTTGAAACTTTACTGTTCTGACAACAGTCACAAAAATGGAGGTGTTTCATACGCAACAAACCTAAAAGAACCAAACCAGTTCAGAGATCAAACGTGTGGCCAAATTACACCAATATTAGATCCTGGCTGTGTGTAGCGTCTCAGTTTTAGAGTGTTTCAGCTAAAAGTCTGAGATAAAAGTGCACCAGTGTGTGTGCTCGAGCTTCAGCCAGTGATGACAGGGTGGGTGGAGAACGAGACAGGAATGATACAGATCTGCGGATTCTAGAGAAAGCGTTAGCATAGAGGTACATTTAAGCCATTTTAAGGAAACAGGAAGGGATTATTTTAATGGAACATCTTCAGAATTTGTAAATTGAACATAAAGAAATGATTTTTTAGGAGATTAATAAACAACCAGTGAGAGATTTAAAGCTAAACTTGACATGCAGTCGGTTCATTCATTTAGATTTTATCCCTAATCTTCAACAAAGTTCTTTTGCTACCTAAACTTAATGACCAACTGGATGTGAATTTCAATCCCCAGGTGTTCCAGCTGAGTGTTTTGTTCACCCACCATCCACCCCAACCACCTCCTGATACTGTTCCTAAATGAGGTTTGACCATCTAGAAAAATGCTTAACAGGGCACTTTATTCAATACTATCCCCTAATGCATCATTAGCTTAGCTTAGCTTAGTATAAAGACTACCAACAGGAGGAAACTTCCAGCCTGCTTAGTTTTAAAACTTAACCAGTTAGAGATAATTTACCAATCTGAGGTAGCTCTTGAGTATTTTAAAACAATCTGACATAATCAGGGAGTTTATCATTAAGATTTGATGATTTATGAGTCATTCTGTGTGCAAAAGTGTGCTACATGCTACAAGGATACTAGTGTGTGCGTCTAATTGTGTTTAAATGAAGTCACAGTATATTTTAAGCTCTGATGCGCTGCGATGACACCGACATATAAATCTTTTCTGTGCCAAGCAGAAGAGTTTTCCTGTAAAATGATGAGATCATTCTTCCAGCAGAGAACTATTGCTCGACTCCGGCATGTTTTATTCAGAGATGACATCATGTTACTGGAAGACTTTGCTTCCTTCTTCAATGAAGGTCATGTGAAGCAGAAACCAGGCTGAGAGCAGAGTGTGTGGTTGTAAAAAAAAAAAAAAAAACACAAGCAGCCAAATCTCGTTTCCAGTCCTCTAAAATACACTTTTCTAGTTTGTGCTTCTGGTGATTTTCTCTAAACTTCAGTGAACCAGAAACCTTATCGCACATACTGTATCCACCCACACACATACTGTACAGACACACACACACACACCTCCACACACACACACACTGACAGCAGCTATGAGCTTCCCACATGGATAGACACAACTCCAACACACATGCCTAGCTGCCCCTCTGAAACTTCGCTGTGCAGTCTGAAAGCTCCCAAACTGCTTTCCGCCTCCTCACCTCCTGTCTGTACTCCGTCTCCATCTATCCTTCCATCTTCCCATCCATCTTTCGTTCCACCCATGCCTCATCTGTCCTCCTCTCTCTCTCTCTCTCTCTCCATGCTGGCTCTTCTGCCGTTTAGAAGGTCCTGGCATCCAAGCCTCTCTCAGGGATAAAAACTTGTGGACAGCAGCGTCACGGCCTTTTGGTGCGTCTGTATTTAGTAAATGTCAGAGGCAGAGCGAGCAGGATTGCAGGCGAACCCTTTTAAGCTGCTTTTCTAGTTTAATACAAAAACACTAAAACACAGAAATGGAGATCTTTAAATGAAAGTTTTTTCTGTTTGTGATGCTTTGGTGATTTGCTGAATCTCAACCTTGAAAATGTACTTTAGCCGCTGGCCGTTCCTGCTTGCACCGTGGCCTTTAATAAGCAAAAAGACCTGAATTTACAGAGAAAGAAAAGTCTAAATGTAATGATTGAGAGAGTGTATTCTGGCTGTGTGTTCGAGTTTAAGTCAAGGGAGAAACTGGACGACTGGGACAAATAGTTCAAATATAAAAACAGATTTTTAAGTATTTAAGTACAAGAAAAATCATATTTAGTCGTTCCTTTTTGCAGCCATAAATGTAAATGCATTTTTAAAAATGTAGGCCACTGTTCCATTTTTATTAATACTCAGAAGAATAAAGAAATTTGGGTGAAATATGAAGTGTTTGGTTGACAGAAGCTTGTAGTTTGGCTTAGATCATTAGTGTGGTGTTTGAAATTGTGAAACTTGGACAGCTTTGATACATAACTGAATTATTGGCAGAAACTTACAAACTAACAAAAGTAAAAGTTTGGCTGATGCGAGAAGCTTTTGATTAATGGAGCAAATTCATCTACTGCTTATCAGTTTAACAACATTTTAATGTAGAATTAGTTGGCAACCATTAGTTGCTGTTCATGTAGAATAACAGATTAGTTACAAAACTGATTTATTAGCAGTTAACCAGGAGCAATGTTTGAGTGTCATCAGCCTTCAATGTGCTGTTTAGGCACTTTGAGCTACAAAATATAACTTTAAAGCGTCCGCATGGATTCCACAATCTGGTGTAAACGCACATGAACGTCTTGAAGTTGGAAGAACGACTTTCCAACTCTGGAAACGGGATCGTCCAAGGAAGATGGAAATGCACATTTAACAAGATGAAGGACTAAAAGACAGACAAACCACAGGCATCAGCAGTTTTTAGGGAGTTTTACAGACAAAAATTGAGTTTACAAGCCTGATGAGAGGTTGACACAGGCAGCAAAGAATTTCTGTATAAGTATTACACTATCCTGAAGCAGAAAACCATGTATGAACTAATTCCTTTGAGAAAATCTAAAGGCAGATTTATGGTTGGTTTCTGTGTGCATAGCTCTCCACACACACCACATGAAGGATTATGGGAATTTAACCAACACAGAGGCTAAGGAGACACACATGCACTCCTACAACAAGTCAAAAGAACATCACCCTGTGGCGATGACGCTACGCGAAGGTCAGATGCTGCTTGGTTGACAGATTGGCTCAAACTTTAAAGGGTAAAGGTTTCTTTTCCATACGATGAATGACGCATGCATCCATAAGCACTGTGACATCTGATGCAACAGGTTCCATTATTGTTAACACTTGGTTTCACTCCACTGCGTTCAACTGTGACTTTTGACTTTTTTGCAGCCGGGGTAAAGCAAACGGTGTCGGGTCAGATCCGGTGACTTGTAATCCAGTTCTACCCGTTTCAGGGTCGGATTGCCGGCGAATGAATATATAAGAACAACCACCTTCTAATTGGCTAAAAAACAATAAAATGAGCTTATTCTGAATTTTTTTGGATTGTGTTCTTTTTATTAATTTGAGATAATCATGATAGATATTTTTTTTTTTGGAAATATGTCAAATTTTATATGGAAAAAAACTAATTAAATTACTTTCAACTAAGTTCCTCATTACAAAAACATCTCTCAAGGAAGTGTGTTAATTCTAAATCACATGACCTGCTCCTCATGATGTCATTTCCTCCTGAAAAACGACTGGCAAGACTGCAAGGCTTTCTGATTTATTTAATATAAAGTAGTCAACAGGTTTACTACAATATCTTTAGAAGTAACTTTCAATTTCAATGTTACTCAATTGTATATATAATATTTAGAAGAATCTTTCTGTAAAAATGCCATGTGGTGTTTGGTTACAGGCGGCCATGTTGATTTTAGGCCTGAAAACAGCAAAAATGTAGCCTAGCCACGCTAGACAACCCACGGCTACCAATTTAATTCTCTGCCAGGGTCGGTCTAGTTACCCCTCGATAAGCCTCGAGGTTGGATGCTCCTAAAACTGGCCGACGAATCACCATGAAGTGTAGAGTCAGAAGGCGGGCGTAACTAAGTGACGACAGAGGCGCGACGATTCTGACAGAAACAACCGGAAACAACCATAGAAACAAGGATAGACAAGAAGATGGCTGCGCACAATAAACAGTTATCTTTCGACTCGGCTTTGGCCACAGCCCTTAAAGATTTGAAGCTAAAATTCAACTTGAAAGATAAACAAAGGATAAGACAAGAAAGATTAATAAGGCTTCACCGAACTCCCGCATCCTCTGATTTCCGGCGCTCTAGGAACTACGTCAGCCTATTCATTGCGCTGATTGGTTGTATACCTACCCAATTGCTGCAGAGTGATTTGAAAGACAACCTTTTAGCCCGCCTCCCTCCCTGTCGAGAGTTCATAGACCCTTGCGTCTTCAGACCTGGGTCTAGCGCGGCTAGGCTAGCAAAAATTTCAACTATGATACAAAAAGTCCCACAATTATATATTGACCCATCAGGTCTACTATTAACGGCAAACCAAGGATAGAAAATGTTATTGTGCTTTCAGAAGAAAGTAAAAAATACCAACAAGTGACATCTATCATTCATCCTTTTTTTCAGAAATTCATGTCGGATAAATACGCTTTCCTCTAGAGTGTGACGCCACTGAAAATGCACAGTTCGTGTCCTCTGAACGGTCCACCGACACACCGAGGTGCTCAGATCAGGACGCCAAACGCTCTGCATGGAGTTTCCTTATCTCCGCTCTCAGCTGCTCCTCTATCTGCTCGGCACCATCTGTCATTCATTTGAATAAATGCCACAGGTAGTTAGCTTGTATTTTTATATCTCTGCCTGAATATCTGCCACAGGTCCTTTTGGATTTTGTCTTCATGTCTGAGCGCTCTGAGGAAGACACTATCAGGACATAAACCACCATCTGCTGCTCCCCCTCAGATGAACACACAGTACATCACATGTACAGCGGCTGCAGCTTTTAACGGATAACCCGGACTCACAGCAGCCAGTGGAAATGATGAAACTCCCTATAAAAGAGATGACATATCTTCAAGATTAAAACAACAAATCTGTCATTGACTACCAGATACGGTTACACGTGGATGACAGAGGATTTACAGGGAGGGACGCGTCACTTACATATTAAACAGCAGAACAAGTCAAAGAGATCTGTCCCATTGGAAAGGCTCAGTTTTGTGGTTCTAGTATCCCACAATCCAGTAAGTGTCAGTAGTTGATGGCAAGAAATGACATTGTATTGTGCCTGATTTTGTCTTTCACTTGGGGAAATCAGTGTATGAGCAGTGGAGGCTGCAAACAAAGAAAAATTCAGGTTTCGCTCCTGTTTCTATCTCTAAATATGACATAAAATGTCATCAAATTTCCACACAAGTCTTAAAAGCAGAAAAAGACAGCTTAACTAAGCAAATGAAACTGAGGTGTTACACCTAGTCATTTATTTTTTTGAGGAAAATGATCCAGTTTTACATATTAGTGGGTGGAAACAGCAAACCAATCTTTGTTTTTAGTTAGGGATGTCAATAACTGATACGCCGATATCATCCAACTCTCAATTTCTAATTCTGATATCGACCAATACCGATAAATGTGGGCTATTGAACTAATGTTAGGTAACATCACATATCTCCTGTCATGGAATTAACACATCATGCCTTATTTTATTGTGATGCTCCATTGGATGCATTCTCAAATGCAACAAAGATTTCAAATGTAAACATTGTCTGTAAAATAAAATAAGAATTTTATCGGTTTTCATGATAGGCAAAAAAACCTGATAATGACATTGAATGGTATTACATTTTTGTGCCAATATCAAACTGATATTAACGGCCATCCCTATTTTAGTGTCTAGTTTGTGTCCCTGCTAACTGTTGATCAATCCTGCACTTCATTTTACAGGAATTTTCGCCCATTCCTTCATGCCAAACAGCTGAAAATCAGGGATTTTAGTAGGTTTCCTCACAAGAACTCATCTTAAGGTCTTAATTTCTAACGGAATAACGTCAGAACTAAAACCTAACTCAAGAACTAGCAGTTATTTTGTTCATTTAAATCAGAAATTCACACACTTTTATCATCCACAGATTTGTAATATTGTATCATGCTTTTAAAATAAATACATGACCAAATATATATATATGTTTTTCTTTATGTTTAATTGGATTCTCTTTATCTGTTGATGATGTTTTAGGTTGTATTTATGCAAAAACAGAGTCTTCTTCTAAAGTCTTCTCCCAACATTTAAGCATTGCCGTATATAAGGAACTATATTCACAAATGACCTGCTATATTTTCACTCTGTTCTCCATCATGGATCTATTTATACGGTGTGTTTAATGTTTTCTGATGTCACAATGTAATGCAAGTCTTTTGGAACTCCTGAATCACATCATATCTCGACTACAATGACAGTAAAGGCTTTCCGATTTAACTTCTTCACCATTTAGATTTACTGATTCTGTTCTGCTTGCGGTTTTAAGGCACCTTGAAACTCTTTCAGCCGACCATCGCTCAGAGGTGAGGGCCTTAACACGCTGCTTTAATCAGCTTTGGTTGCTGATGTTCCTTCTGGTGTCTGTCTGACATTTGCTCTTCTCATTGTGGACGCTGGAGTCGGTTCATCCCTCCATCCTTCAAACCCTCACTGCTTTTGTCAGAGGCGACCTTTGAAGGTATCGGAGCCTGACCTGCAACACAACTACCGCTGTCTGGCTTCGGGCTGTTGCGTGTCAGAAATTTTACAAAAAAATAAATAAATTTGGGGCTACATCTGCGGTGAACGGAATTATATGTGAGCTATAAGCTGGCAGAGCGAACATTCATCAGCCCAGGGGTGACGTGCACAGCGTTTGGCAGCCAAAGATTCATCTATTAGGTATCTGTGTATCTGTAAGTGTGTGTGTGTGTGTGTGTGTGTGTGTGTGTGTGTGTGTGTGTGTGTGTGTGTGTGTGTGTGTGTGTGTGTGTGTGTGTGTGTGTGTGTGTGTGTGTGTGTGTGTGTGTGTGTGTGCGCATGCCATGATGAACAACAGGCTAGAAAATCTGTCTTGTTGGAAGGATGGCTGGAGGTTAAGAAGAATCTGAAACAGAAGACAGAAAGCTCTTTAATTCCATATGAGCCGAGGCGCGAGTGGTATTATTTTTTTATATTTTCCTTCACTGTCATCCCTCAGGACTCCACCATTGAAATCTGTGTGTGTGTGTGTGTGTGTGTGTGTGTGTGTGTGTGTGTGTGTCTGTGTGTGTGTGTGTGTGTGTGTGTCTGTCTGTGTGGGAGTGTGTGTGCAGCCACCTGCTGAGCAGTGCATAGAAACTAGACTGGGATTTCGGCGTCGATACTTCAGGGTCTGTCTGATAAGCCTGGCCTACGGGGAGAAACCAAACCAAAATAACAACCCACAGAGAGAGAGAGAAGCTTTACTGTCAGGGAAGAAAAAAACATGTCAGGGGACAAAGATGACACGACAGCACAACAGTACCAGTATAGCTGGTTCCCAAAATGCTCGGATCATTTTGTTTTTTCCTCATTTGCAATGTGAAATGCTCAGGCCTCAGAGTTTCCTCTTTAGGCGATCACACCGACTCTGCATGCTTTAAAGCCCCGTCCATTTATTCTCTGGAGTAGATAACTACTGGATGGGACTGGGCTGTGTTTCTCAGCAGACACTAGGGAGCATTCGTCTCAGCAGCAGCCTCATTTCCATCATGACAGAGTTGTTTTTCCAGCATTCTTTCAACAATATTCAATGCATGGAAAGAGCAAGCCTGCCTCCTAAGCATGACTTTTCTGTACGACTAATTCTCATTTACATTTAGAAAGAAGTGCGTTTCAGTTTTGAATGGAACAAAAAGTAAGACTATGATGTTGTAAAGAAAAAAAAAATCAAAACAAGCTTCCTATTCTGAAAAAGACACAAATACCACAGGAGGACTTAAAAGTGGATTTTGAAAATGTAATTCAGCCAAAGGACTTCTGCTGAGGAGACCAGGTTCCTGCTTGTAACAAGACCATTATTCTTAGATTTAAAATTCCACGTTTAACTCGCTGTTTGGGCAGGTTTAGGATAGAGACGTCCAGATCAGGAGTTATTCTTCTCCTGATACGATGAGTCATTTAATATCTGCCAATACCTTAAATATGATGGACATGTTTCCTCAATAATACACACCTAAACTATTGTTAATTAGCTGTAGCACCTGGTTGTGCCCTCAGTTAAAGCCTCTTATTATTACTCTGCCAAGGAGCAGAGCCTCGGCAGAAGTACGTGAATTATGTGACATAAACTAGACACAAAACGACAAAAACGAGACAAAACGACAGAAACGAGACACAAAACGACAAAAACTAGACACAAAACGACAAAATCGAGACACAAAACGACAAAATCAAGACAAAACGACAAAAACGAGACACAAAACGACAAAAACTAGACACAAAACGACAAAAACGAGACACAAAACGACAAAACCGAGACATAAAACAACAAAACCTAGACACAAAACGACAAAAACTAGACACAAAACGACAAAAATGAGACAGAAAACGACAAAAACGAGACACAAAATGACAAAAATGAGACACAAAACGACAAAAACGAGACACAAAACGACAGAAATGAGACACAAAACGACAAAACCGAGACATAAAACAACAAAAACTAGACACAAAACGAGACAGAAAACGACAAAAACGAGACACAAAACGACAGAAACGAGACACAAAACGACAGAAACGAGACACAAAACGACAAAAACTAGACACAAAACGACAAAATCGAGACACAAAACGACAAAATCGAGACAAAACGACAAAAACGAGACACAAAACGACAAAAACTAGACACAAAACGACAAAAACTAGACACAAAACGACAAAAACTAGACACAAAACGACAAAACCGAGACATAAAACGACAAAATGCGACAGAAAACGACAAAAACAAGACAAAACGATAAAAACGAGACAAAACGACAAAAATGAGACAGAAAACGACAAAAACTAGACACAAAACGACAAAATCGAGACACAAAACGACAAAATTGAGACAAAACGACAAAACCGAGACATAAAACAACAAAACCTAGACACAAAACGACAAAAACTAGACAAAACGACAAAAACGAGACACAAAACGATAAAAACGAGACACAAAACGATAAAAACGAGACAAAACGACAAAAACGAGTCAAAACGACAAAAACGAGACAAAACGACAAAACCTAGACACAAAACCACAAAAACGAGACAAAACGACAAAACCGAGACACAAAACAACAAAATCCGCACATAACGTAAACATGCATCAAACCAAGACAACAGTGATTAGTTTAAATAAATATGAACAATCCAGAGGGTCTGTCCCCTCTCTATAGCAGGATTATAATGAGATGCAGTCAGACCATTCTCCGGCATTCACTGGACAGATAGACGTGGCTATTCAAAGAAAAAAATACTGGGAACACATCGGAAAAGAGTATGGTTTGGGGTAAAGTGCAACCCTTTCACAATATGTTTGAAGCTTCTCCTCCTTTCCCAAAGATGATGAGCATTTTCCCATCTAATATATGACTGTTGGCCAAAAAGGAGCAACAGTAAAGCAATAAAAGAAATTGTAGAGATATGCTGATTAGAAAACATATTTGTGATAGGACACACATCAGCACCATCGAAACAAACACGTTCCTCTCTAAACATAATCAAGCTAGCTGTTTCGTTTTATAGGAACATACTTTTTGGGAGACAGAGCTGAAAAAGCGCCTTCAATATAATACAGCTTAAAAGTTAAAGTTCTCAAAGCACCATCTATAGTTTAGCCTCAGTTAATGACAGAGTAACACTTTTACCGGCTGTATTGTGCTGAGCTGAAACTAAACCAAACAGTAAATATGCTGCAAATTCAGAACAATAAGCTGAGAAGCTGCTGATACTCCTCACCATCACTGACCCCTTTTTTATGTGGTGTTAATAATGCAGCTAAATAACACTGAGGATCCGTCTACAGCGGAGAACACCGCACAGAAACCTGTAATGCATAAAAAATAAAATAGACTGTGTTTAGTTGTAGTGCATATGAGTGGCATTTTTAAGCACACACACACACACACTGGCATGCTAGCTGACCAACGCAGAGCTGCTATGATGTTTGAAAAACAGAAATAGTTTAAAAAAGAGAGAGAGAAAGAAATAGAGACAGTAAAAGGATAAAAATGATTAAAAAGCTCAGATCTGGGAACTGATCGGTAGTTTTTATCTTTAGTTTTTAATCTACCTGAGACCTGAAGATGAAGGGACAGAGAGAGAGTGTGTGTGTGTGTGTGTGTGTGTGTGTGTGTGTGTGTGTGTGTGTGTGTGTGTGTGTGTGTGTGTGTGTGTGTTTTGGAAGGAGGGGTGATACTGAATAATTCAACTGTTCTGCCCAAATTCTGTGGTGAAGCCAGGCAGAAAGAGGACAACATGCAGTGTGTGTGTGTGTGTGTGTGTGTGTGTGTGTGTGTGTGTGTGTGTGTGTGTGTGTGTGTGTAAGAAGGGGCAGCAGAGAAGGTCAGACATGTTGGGGGGGATTTAAATGGGATTTCTTTTTCCTTTAGCTTTAAAAAGGTGCAGCTCTGAAACTGGGTCAAGGAAATGGGTGAAGGTGAGTGAATCCTCCAACAACACACACCCAACCACCCAACCACACCACAACAATGGAGAGATCACTTTGAAAATTTATTTATTTATGTATTTTTTTGGGGAAAAAAATCCTGTGTGATTTTTTTCTTGTTCCAACACAATGGCACTCATTTCCCAAAAAATCCTGGTAATACCAGACCAAAAAAAAAAACTATTTATTCATCTCTAGTTTGGACAAAAATGTGTCAAAGACTGAATAAGACGACACATCCCTCCGTGGATGTTTTCTGTTAGGTGTGATCCTCGTCTGTAACGTGCAATCAAGCCTTTTCCATGTTAGCTAGCCGACAGTACCCGAAATGATAAAAACACGACATAAAACATAAAATAGAAACAAAACAACAAACGAGACACAAACTGATATAAATGAGACACAAAATGACAAAAACAAGTCACAAAACAAAAATTTGTACATAACGTACAGATAACACAGACCAAAACAACAGAGACCAGACACAAAAAAAATGAGATGCAAGACATCCAAAACGAGACACAAAACTAAAAAAAAAAAAAAAAACCGAGACACAAAGTGACATAAACAGGACACAAAAGGACAAAATAGACACAAAACAATAAACAAGACGAAAAACAACCAGAACAAGACACAAAACTAAAAAAACGAGACACAAAATGACATAAACGAGACATAAAATGACAAAAAATGAGACATGAAACAACAAAAACGAGACAAAACGACAAAAATGAGAAAGAATGACAAAAATGAGACATGAAACAACAAAAACGAGGCACAAAATGACAAAAATGACAAAAATGAGGCATGAAACAACAAAAACGAGGCACAAAATGACAAAAATGACAAAAATGAGGCATGAAACAACAAAAACGAGGCACAAAATGACAAAAATGAGAAAAAATGGCAAACAAGACATAAAATGACAAAAATGAGACATGAAACAACAAAAACGAGACAAAACGACAAAAATGAGAAAAAATGACAAAAATGAGACATGAAACAACAAAAACGAGGCACAAAATGACAAAAATGAGACAAAACAACAAAAACGAGACACAAAACGACAAAAATGAGAAAAAATGACAAACGAGACACAAGACGACAAAAAATGAGAACGAGAAGGTCAGACATGTTGGAGGGGATTTAGTGGGATTTCTTTTTCCTTTAGCTTTAAAAGGTGCAGCTCTGAAACTGGGTCAAGGAAATGGGTGAAGGTGAGTGAATCCTCCAACAACACACACCCAACCACACCACAACAATGGAGAGATCACTTTGAAAATTTATTTATTTGTGTTTTTGTTCGGAAAAAAATCCCCAGCGTCTTTTTTTCTTACAATGGCACTCATTTCCCAAAAAATCCTGGCAATACCAGACCAAAAAAAACTATTTATTCATCTCTAGTTTGGACAAAAATGTGTCAAAGACTGAATGAAAGACAGCACAACCCTCCATGGATGTTTTCTGTTAGGTGTGTTTCTCGTCTGTAACATGCAATCGAGTCTTTTCCCTGTTACCTAGCCGACAGTATCCATGGATGCAGTTCTAAATATCTTGTCTTTGTGCCTCTGCTTTGTGATCTCAATAAAAAAGACGAGCTTGTGTTGAGAGCAGCAGGAAACATGCTCTGTGTTAATTCTTACGCTGAAGGACAGCAGATCAGTGGAGGTAATGTGGCGTCCGATGAACAGCTCTGACATCTCCGTCCTGCAGCCAGAAGACGACCACCCGGAGTTTTCTACTGTATGTTTATCCCCCACACACCATTTGATCATAAAGGGAGGTTTGATGGCTGCAGCAGAGCAGCAGAGCTGGAATCACTGTTTGACTGCTTAAGAGATGCAATTTATGAGCTGTGTTTAATCACAGCTTTCTGCTTATCTGGTTGCTTGATCATGAAAACAGAGGAATGTGTAAATGAGAAGGAGTGGACAGTGAGCTTGGCTGTTTTAAAACAGCAACGGTGATGATGAATCAGCAGAACCTGACCTGTGCACATCACGAGCTTAACTGGTAAAGGAGAACCATGACAGAGACTTCTATTAGTCTTTGATGGCTTTTGGCATTTTAACATTTCTTCATGTTAATAGATGGAAACACAGAATCAAGCATAAATCAGACACAAAATGACAAAAACAATACTCAAAATAATAAAAACAAGACACAAAATGACAGCAACTAAGACAAACTGACATAAAAAAGACAAAAGCAAGACACAAAACGAAATAAAACGACCACTTAGACACAAAACGATATAAATTAGAAACAAAATGACAAAAACAAGACACAACACAACATAAAGAAGACACAGAACAGCATAACCAAGACACAAAATGACCAAAACCAGACACGGATTGAAAAAAACGAGACGCAAAACGACCTAAGAAAGACACAAAACGACAAACAATACACAAAACCAAGACACAGAACAAGATAAAACGACAAAAACGAAACCAAACAACAAACTAGACTGTGCGCAAATATTCCACTAAAGCAGTTCTCCCTGCACTCTGCTGAAGGGACACCGTCACTGCATCCTGGGCCGAGTTCCAGTCAAGACAGCAGTGATTAGTTTAACCCTCGTGTTGTCCTTAGTAAAAAATGTTGTTGCCTCGTCTGAAAAAAGTCCGAAAATTCAGAAAAAATTTCCCCAAATTTACAAAAATCTTCAGGAAGGAAATTCCTGAAAAGTTTCCCTCAAAAGTTTTATTTTTTTAAATAAAAAAAATCCCCAAATTTGACAGGAAAATTCACTGGATTTTGGTTGATTTTTTTCTGAATCCTTTTTTCCATTAGTTTTTTTTCCCATCAAAAAATGTTTAAAAAAAATCCTAAAAACATTTGAAAATGTGGACGGTTTCACTGTGAAAATATATAGATTTTTTTTAACATTTTAAAACTTTAAAACGGGTCAATTTCACCCGCAGGACAACAGGAGGGTTAAAGAAATATGAACAACCCAGAGGATTTATCCACTTTCTATAGCAGGATTTTAATGACATGCAGTCAGACCGTTCTACGGCAATCACTGGACAGAGCTTGTGGAGACAGACATGGCAATTTGAAGAAAAAAATAGTGGGAGCACTTTGGAAAAAAGTAGGTTTGGAAGTTCTCAAGTGGTGATTTGATGGATGCAGCAGAGCAGGAATCACTGTTTGACTGTTTAAGAGATGCAATTTATGAGCTGTGTTTAATCACAGTTTCCTGCTTATCTGGTTACCTGATAATGAATACAGAGAAATGTGTAAATGAGAACGAGTGGACAGCGAGCTTGGTGACGGTGAGATGAATCAGCAGAACCTGGCTGTGTGCATCATGAGTTTAACTGGCCGACCGAAACAAAAATGATGGAAGAAGAGATGCAGCCGTTTTCCTTTTCAGTAAATATTTCTTTGACAACCTGAAATCTGAAAAGTTTTCAGATTTGATACTCGAGGATGTCTTGTTATTCAGAAATAACCCCCCTGCAAATCAGTGATGATATGATAGTAATAAGCTGCCTAATAAAATTGTCACATCTAGTGAAAGAGAGCAAAATATTTCTCTCCACTTGCTGCACAACCATCCAATCATTCCTCAAGATTTAACTGATGGATTTGACCTTTCTCTTCATGCTGTGAAACAACAACGTTCCTAAATTTGCACCTAAATTGCTTCATTGCACCGCTGCCAATGCAATGTCCAAAATTCTCGAGCAACAAAAGAAAGAAAATTCTGCAGAAAACAACATTTCTTGCAAAAATGAACAAAAAAGGAAGAATGTTTGTGATTAGTGTCAGTCAGGGCAACTTTTAACTGATTGGTATCAGCATGAACTTCAGCCAGAACCTTTCTTTACATCCACTGAAACGTGTGTTATGAATCTGAGTGATTTTGTCCATAAATGCAGCAAAAATCAATTACTAATTGATTCATTTCTAATACAACATGAGCATGCCAGATATTTAGCCTCGGTTGATCGTGCTGCTTTCTGCCACATAATACGAGCCCCAAAAGTAGCTTTTACATTTACCACTGGGATCTAGTGCTGCTGTTCTAGTTAACCCCACTTTTATTTGACACATTTGCACTTCCAGGAAGTCATTAAGCACCACAAAAGACTTTGTCATGGCACCCCCTTACTAGCTAAACACCCACAATGCTCTCTGTTTGCTACTGTATTAAACAGGAAAAAGTGGCACAACTAGATACTATAGATAATCTACAATATGTTAAGCGTGCATTAATTAGTAAAATGGTATCAGATTAGGGTTTGGTGTTCACAGTGGCTTGGATCAGTGACAGGGACCTCAATTAAAAAGGAACACTGATTTGCACAAAAGTAATGTCACAGGATGACCAAAGACAAACTGCCATAAAATTCTGGCTGTCAGAAATTTGGGGTGATCGTCTCACAGTCTGACTGCTGCTGTGACGTACGACAAGTAACTAACCAATAGAAATGCAGGAAGAAATGACATACTGATCAGCGCCACACTGGAGATAAACGCAAATAGATGATTTGTGGTGACAAATCATTACGTTTACATGTATTGTGTTTTGTTGGAAAAAGACAGACCATAACAGCAAACTTAGAATGCTAGTAGATTCTAACACGTACTAACTTAAGGCTCCCTTTGCAAAACTGGCATCACAAATTGGTCTCTCTTTGAAAGCGACGACCGTCCATGTTCTATGTTTTTTTCTCTCCAAACACAAATGTCAGCAGGGCGAGGGCTCCGTTCATGTTTGGCTAGTTTCCCTGAGATTGTAGGAGCTCCGTTTATGCTTCGGTTGTTTTAATTTTCATAGATGGACAATGCATGCTTGATGACGTTTTATTCTTGGGCATTCACGCCAACTCACGTACATCGTAGGCTGAGATTTAGCTGCGTTTTCATCGTGCCCAAAGATTATCAGATTCATGTGGTACACATGCATACAGAGTCACCCCCTTGCCTGCACTGGGGAAAGCAGACCACAATCTGGTACTGCTTAAACCTCACTACACACCAAGAGTGAGGAAACTACCTACAACCACACGCTCATTCAGGAAGTGGTCTCCTGAAGCCGAGCAGGCCCTGAAAGACTGCTTCGAGACCACGGACTGGGAAACACTGCAGGGGCCTCACCGCAAAGACATGGAGGAGATGGTTGACTGCACCATGAGCTATATTAACTTCTGTATGGACACTGTGGTTCCAGTTAGATCTGTACGCTGCTTTGCCAGCAACAAGCCCTGGATAATGAGTGACAAAAAGGGCCTTCTGAACCAGAAGAAGAAGGCCTTTAAAGATGGCAACATGATACAGCTCAAGCGGATACAGAGGGAACTCAGAGTCCAGCTCAGGGAGGAGGAGCAGAACAGAAGGAAAATAGAAGAAAGGATGCAAACCAACATGAGGGAGGTGTGGCAGGGGATGAAGACCATCACTGGCGTCAGCTCCAAGAGAAATGCTCCCACTGAGGGGGGTGTGGGAAGGGCAAACCAGTTTAACCACTTCTTCAACAGGTTTGACCACCCCAACCCATCCACACCTCTGAACCCAGCAGCCCCCACTTCCCCCACAAGCCACCACCAACACAGATGAGGACACCACCCCTCCTCCCATGACAATCACAGCAGCTCAGGTCTGCAGAGAGCTGAAGAGGTTGCGCCCCAACAAAGCAGCAGGACCTGATGGAGTATCCCCGAGACTACTGAAGGCCTGCGCGAGGGAGCTGGGACACCCCCTCCAACGCTTATTCAACCTGAGCTTAGGAAAGGGGCGGGTTCCTCAGCTGTGGAAGACATCCTGCATCATTCCAGTCCCAAAGAAACCACATCCTGGGGAGCGGAACGACTTCAGACCGGTCGCCCTGACGTCCCATGTGATGAAGACCATGGAACGGTTGCTGCTACACCACCTGAGGCCACAGACCCACCACGCCCTGGACGCTCTGCAGTTTGCTTACCGGGAGAAGACCAGAATGGAGGAAAAACACCTACTTGCTGGACTAAAGTGTGAAAAACAGACTGCTGCAGACTGGAACACACTGTCATTTTGCACTACTGCACTGTTGAACTGCCAGATGTTTACATTCTTATTATAGTCTTATATGTAACTTGCATGCTCTCATGTTTTTTACCTTTCATGCTGCTGGAACTGTGAATTTCTCTTTGGAGATTAATAAAGTATCTATCTATCTACAGCATAGCAAGCTGGAAACTTACAAGATTGTTAAAATCACACAGTGTGGAGAGGCCTTTAAGCACCAAAACCTTGTGGTTCCATACATACTACACACCAAGAAACTCAAAACTGTCGGACACACGTGTGCTCGAGGTATATTAAAATGCAGGTAACCATAGCAACAACACACTGCTTGATATAGAGCTGCCAGAATAAAAACAGACTTTTCAGTGAAACTTAATACGACTAAAACAAAACATGTTCACCATTGTAGATTAGCATGTTATTCACTAATTAGCACAAAGAGGAAAATGAAACAGGATTTCATTAGATGGTGGAAGATTGTAGAAGGTTTAAATGTTGAGATGTTGTAGGAGATAAAAAGCCAGATGAATCACCAGACTGTCATGGGGATAAATTAAATAATTTAACAGATTTTTCAGTTTGAACTGGAGCAGCTGACCAAGCTTGGTGACAGTGTTAGCACGGCTAAAATGACCATATGCTACCTAAACATAAAAGCATCATCATCACCACTGAAGCCATGACTGCTGTGGTTCTGGAAGCAGCTGGACTCATCACAGAACCCTCTGAATAAGGCGGTGTGTACACGGAGCATTGCAGCTGCGTGTATCTATGCTTATATGCGTGTGTGTTAGCATGTGTTTTCCTTTGTGTGCATCTGACAGTGACAAATGGAAGCAGCTTGGAGTCCATCAGCGAAGTGGCCGCTGCTTTGTGTGGCTGATAAAAGCTAACAATAATTGCCATGAGACTTAAAATGACTTATAATTACATTGTGCATTTCATAGCCGGGTCCTGAGCTTGTTACGCAGCCAGATTTGTTTTTAAGTCACGTTAACATCATCACTCCTGTGGCACTGACGAACGAGCCGGTCTCCAGCTTGGGCAGCATCAGCACAAGGTCTAATTCAATTTTGCTCAAATTTGTTCTAGCGAGCTGCTCATTAAGTTGGAGGTTTGTTTGTCTTCAGAAAACATTAGCTGAAAGTAGCTCTATATGCTGTAATTGAACTCCTGTGTAAACCAAGGGAACACAAACTCATCATTCAGAGTAATGACTTTCATCCATTTCTCTGATAGTAATAGATAAGACAAGGAGGGGGCGCTGGTGGATGAAGATAATTAATGTTCCCCCAGAAAATGGTTTCGTGGTCAAAAACTCCCGCTGAACTGTACGTGTCATCGCTGCTCAAAGCCTCAGTCCTCCTACAGGCTCCTGTCTGCTCGCCAAACAAATTAAATTAGGGAGTTAGCAGCCTATTAAACAGCTAATCTGGGAGTTTCTCTTTTTTCACTGATGGATTACAACCCGTCCAAAACAAGTTTCAGGTCTCAGCAATGTAAAGTTTACGTGACTGAAACAACCCAACGCGTATGCTGCTAATATTCACAGAACATGCTTCAACCTGCCTCAAACTTTACATATTTGATTACAGTCCAGGCCTGATGACATCCATAGGCCGAAATGCACTCTCATAGTCGTAGAGCCAACTGGTGAACAGCTAAGCAACGCTGCTTGCAGCTTTAATTTAGTTTAAAAATGTACTAGGCTGTCACCACTCTGTGGGCTTGAGAATTGTCCCGCCTTCGCCGCTTTGGTTGCTGGTTGCACATTTTGAATAATAAGTGATCATGACGTGTAAAACGACTAAATGCATTTCAGTGATGCTTTGTGTCAAAATCTGTGTTATTCCGACTGTTTTTATTGGCTGTCCGTTTGGCTGGTAACTAATAACAGGTGCTGGTATCAGTCAGTTCCTGTATGGAGTGTCACTTTACTAATCATTAAACTACACAAACCGTGCTGCTCCTTAGATCTGTCATTCACCATTGATCATTAATGCGACTACATGCAGCTCAGACGTGATCTGTTAGAAGTGATTTGAGTTGGCAAGAATGCAACTTTTCTGAATAAGTGAGCAGATCTCTGATTCAGACATGAAGTCGACACATTCAGGTGCCATCAGATTAATGGAAAGGAGTCTGAAAAGGGCTTAAATCTGCACAGATGCACACACGACTCCCGGACATGAATACAAACTAAAGCCACCAGTAAGGTTGATTAATCTGCTCCAGTTGGACCACTTCCTCTCTGGTTTGTCTCCCTTCATGGCAGCAGAGTGTCTGCTGGTATCGATCCCTGCTGCTCTCTGTCCATTAGTGACCCAGGAGGCCGATGCTCTGTCTGTCAGAAGACTGTGTGTCTCTGTATGAAGCTTTATCAGATGCTCATCAAACACGGCACAATTCTCCACAGCTCAGGCCTCATCTGGATACACTGAAAATGTCACCGGCATTATAGACTTTTTGAGAGATTACTTAAAGTGATTGATTTTTTTGAAGTGCCATAACTGGGGCACTGAGAATCTGAGAAACTGGCTAACATCTTATCATTCTGGACTTGGGCAGTCAGAAACCAAAAAGTGTTTTCTGCACATTTACACTGCCAGCTACGTCAAATGATGAGTTATTTCTAATTCTTTTCGGCTAAAGGGAAAAATAAAATAGAATGGTTTTAGTACTGAATTCCTCAGACAATTAATCAAACACTGAGCAAAATGAGTCAGTTAAATCATTCATCACGTAAATCCCCAAACATTCCCAGAATCTCCGACTCTGAAATGTGAGGATTTGCTGTTTTCTTTGTTCTGTATTATTGTAAATTCATTACTTGTGAGTTTTTTGGCCAGTCTGACAAAAGGAGACAGCTGAGGACATCACCTTGGGCTCTTTTAAGGAAAAGAAAAAAATCAGCTGTCTGGATTCTCGCACTGAAACGTCAAACAGCTGAGCCTTTTTAACCACCATCGTTGAAGTGATTTCACCATCTCTCTGCTGAAAACAGTAAATCTTAGGAAATATGCTCATTTTCTTCCTGGTGAGAAGTAGATGAGAGAAATGATAACGATCCCATATCTGCATGCTAAATATGTTGCTACAGTCGCCAGCTAGCTTAGCCCAGCACATAAACTTTAAATTTACCAAACAGCGAACAGCTGGCTAAACTCTCAACTTGTCCATCCATTCATTTTCTATACACCACTTAATACTGGGGTCGGGTCAGGGAACAGTCTATCGCAGGGCTACACATGGAGACAAACAATCACACTCACATTCACACCTACAGGCAATTTAGAATCACCAATTAACCTCAGCATGTTTTTGGACTGTGGGAGGTGGCTGGAGAAAACCCACACATGTACAGGAGAACGTGGAAACTCCATGCAGAAAGATCCCAGGGAGGCCGGTACGCGAACCAGGGACCAAGCTGCAATGTGACGGTACTAACCACTGATTAACTGTGAAGCCCCTCTCAACAAGTCCATCCATCCATCCTCTATACACCGCTTTATCCTCACTAGGGTCACGGGGGGAGGGGGGCTGGAGCCTATCCCAGCTGACTCAGGTGAAGGCAGGGAACACCCTGGACAGGTCGCCAGTCTGTCGCAGGGCTACATATACAGACTGTAGTGAAGGCTCACATTAGTTTTATAAGACTTTAAATATAGTTTAGTTCATAGTTCATGTGAGTTTCCCCTGCCCTTAATGGTGGAGTGTAGTAACCCCAATCCCATTTGTTTGTTTATTACCCTCTTTAAATGTGTAGTATTTGAGAAGTCATTTGTCCTATTTTTTATGCTGGAATTGAATGTCGCTCGTGGTTCGGGCACGTTTTGAGGCGTTCTCGTTGCATTGTGGGACAGTTTTGCTTGGTTGTATATGTATGGACACTGTCACTACCCGATCTGTCCCGGAAACCTGATTTGTACTGCGCATGTGCGGAAAGTACGTCACTTCCGCTACTAGCCATCTTTGCGACAGCTCAGCAATTCTTTGCCTCAGCCCCGAGCGATTTCCAACATTCTTGCTCGACAGCTTTAGCACCACCAGCGAGTTCACTCTTTTGGAACACACACACACACACACATATATATATATATATATATATATATATATATATATATATATATATATATAAAACGGAAAGTGACATGGATGCTACAGTTTACAAGCAGCTACAAACTTTTCTCCTTAACGGAGTGCTTCCTCCAACAGAAGCAGATCGCCGTAGAGTGAGGAGGATGGCACCTAGTTTCACTGCTAAAGGTTCCTACTACTAGCTGTAACTGACAGAAAATTCTACTTCATTAAATAATACATGCAATTACTTTTTGCTGTTGTCACATATTTTTCGCTAGCTGCATGTGTGGGTTTTTTTTTGTTTTTTTTCTTTCCACAGGTGTTTGCACATGGAGCAGATCCTCTGCAAATTACGGAACGGAGTACTGGAGAATGTACACCATCAAGATCTGCCAAGAATGTGGAGAGCAATATAAAGAAATGCCACGAGATATGCTAACGGTATAATCTTATATTTGTCATTACAGATACTGAAAATCTCACTGAAGAAAATCGCATTTAGAGGCCATTCTTCTGTTCTGTTCTGTTTTTTCTACAGGATATGTTGGCAGAGGGAAAAGAGGAGAAGTGCAAGCCTTTTATTCAGAGGAGAGGCACCCAGGCTACTGCAGCCACTTTTGCAGCCAAATGTGCTGAAATCAATCAATCAGTTATTTCTGTGCTATTTGTGGTTTACAGAACTTTTTGGGGGATTTTTGGACTTGTGTGATTGTGTAAACCTGCATAAGGCTGTGGGCTGGCCCTAAAAAGCGACTCCTTCCTTGCTGCTTGGTTTCTTTCCTCGGCGCCACGGCACCAGCTCCTCGGATTTCAGCATCCATTGTTTATTTCTTTTCATGTATTGTACATTAATAAATCCCCTTTTATTTTTCCAATCAATCCAGTGTCAAAGCCTGAGAACATTACAACTTTGACCCATAACATTCTGCATGTATTGATGCATAGGTAGATAACACACAGACACTACACAACATGCTTTGGAGGTGTGTGGCTGCCCTTTGTGCACCCTCCCCAGATCTTGGAGAGCACCACCACCTGGTCAAAATCATGGTTTCATTTTCCCTTTTCATTTTCCCTCCCCATACTGGCGAATGCCTCAGCATTAGCCCTGATGCCTCCTGCTAGCTAGCCTGTCACATCGCCAACTGGTTACTGAAATTGAACGACAGTTTAAATAAAGTTTTTAAGGTGAAGTAAATGTGCACTTGCGCAGTACGGATCGTGTAGGGTTTTTTTTTTTCGGGTTACAGGTTAAAATGCAAAAAAGTTCAAAAGCTGAGGGAATTTCCAGACTTGTGAATGCCGCCTCCTCACTGGCACTGCTGTAAAACTGTCAAATTTATTGACAAGATGCTTATTAACTTTCTTTGGAAAAATCATATACACTATGTTCGAAAATCTGTAATTCTTAACTACAAAAATTGAAGCCTCGATTTTGTCGATTTTTCAATTCTAAACAATGTTCTTAAGATCAAATGGTTCAAATCTTTCTTAAAAATTATGCATCTTTATATAACTTTATTCCAAAGTTTGTATTCAATCAAATTGGAGGACTCCCTTTTTGGTTGATTTGCAGCGACCAAATAAACAAGATACCCCTAAAATTATCCAATTATCACAAACAGGTTTTGTTGTCGTGGAAAATGGCTTTCAAGCACAGTTTCTCTCCACACAGGTATTATCTCTGGAATAATGGGGATATACTGCATAAAAATAAAAGCATCTTTCTTAATAGCTGGTTTAGCAACAACATTTACTTAGTCTCACAGCTTCTGACCCCGAATGGCCATTTTATTAATTATACTGAACTCTGAAAAGTATGCATTCCTTTCAGCACTTGAAGAGTTTACAAAGGTCATTAGCTCCATTCCAGCTGGTGTTGTGACTCTGTGCAGTGCCTCCTCTCTTGCAGCAGATATACATGTTGTTAATCCATGTGACACTTATTGTGGCAAAATATGCTTTGGGACAGCAAAGAATAGCAACAGAGCTATACGTGCACTGTTCCAAACTGAAACGACAACAAAACCTGATGTTATCCATTACTGGAACTCTTTTATTAATAATATCTCTTGGTCTCAGGTTTGGCTTTTACCTCACAAATTCATGTGAACAAAGGGAAATTTCCTTTAAAATCTTGCATAAAATCTATTCCGTAAAACATTATATGACTAAGTTCAAACGTGATATAGATGTAAGACGTTCTTTTTGCTCTGAACAGCCAGAAACAGTACCACATTTTCTTTGGTATTGTAGTTACAGCAGAAAAATGTGGAAGGAAATTTCTAAATTTTGTATAGAAAAACTAAATCTGCAAATTGATTTGCTCTACAAACACATCATTTTTGGAGTTTACGCACAGGATGGATATGAAAAAGGCAAAGCCTTTATTATCAATCTCATATTAATATTAGTAAAATTTCATATTCATAAAGCAAAATTCAGTAATCAAAAGCCAAATTATCTTGTCCTCCATAAAGAATTTGAATATTATTTAAAGTCAATAGCCCCATCTGATAACCAGAAAGCAATAAAAACTTTTAAAATTTGTAAAAAAACAAATTAATTTGCTATGTTATATTTGCTCAGCTGTTTTTTTTAATTGTTTTTGTGGGTTCTTTGTTTTTTGTTTCCTTTCTTTTCTTTCTTCTGTTAACTCTGTCACTGTATGTTTCAATATCATGTTGATGCTGGATGTTATCTGTGACTTTCTGAAATAAGAAAAAAAGGTTAAAATGCCGTAAAATGCATTGAAATACGAGTAGAGGAAGTGACGTACTTTCCGCACATGCGCAGTACAAATCAGGTTTCCGGGACGGATCGGGTAGTGACCAGACAACTCGGAGCACGGAGTAAGGGCAACGTTTTTGCTTCGTCGACTGTGTTTCGTTAATGCAGCTTAAAACCGTATCTTAGCAGTGTGGACTCTTTGACAGATCTAGAAATAACGTAGTGCACCTGGTGCGCGTTCACGAGGAGGACTGCTGCGGGCTAACTGGTAGCGTTAGCTCATATCGTCGGCCGTTGTCTACGAGGACCAAGGTAACGGGTGAAAGTCGGCGCTTCAGCGGACATCGTCACCGCTAGTGGATCGTCTTTATTCGGGACAGCAGTGCCTCGCCGAACATGTCCCAGATGCAGCAGCAGGTAGCTTCGATGGGGATGGTCTCCGGGGCAGGGGCTGTATCAGCGGGCCCCACAGCCAAACCCGAGAAGCGAAAACTCATTCAGCAGCAGCTGGTCCTACTGCTCCACGCACACAAGTGCCGGCGGCAGGAGCAGGCCAACGGGGAAGTGAAGGCCTGCACTCTGCCCCACTGCGGCACCATGAAGAACGTCCTCAACCACATGACCCACTGCCAGGCCGGCAAGTCCTGCCAGGTAGCTCGCTGTGCATCATCCAAACAGATCATCTCCCACTGGAAAAACTGTACACGACATGACTGTCCAATCTGCCTTCCCGCTGAAGAATGCGAGTGACGAGGAATCACCAGCCGCCATCTTGAATCACCAGCCGCCATCTTGACGCGGCTCAGAATCGGGATTTTGGGGGGGGGGGGGGGTCATTAATTTTAAAAACCGACCGGAGCGTGCCCAGACCGGCATCAAACGGCTTTTTTCGTGTGGAAGATCGAAGAACTAGCGGTTCCGATCGGGATTAATGCGAGCATGTGAGGGTTTTGTGGGTTTTTATGTCTCCAAAGCCCGCTGTATATTTGATTTCCCTTTTAGAGAGCGCCGCTTCTCGCCTTTTCTCCGTCCCCAGACGCTGAATTTACCGGGAGACGGCGACAAGAAAAATAATCCGGCTCGAAGGACCAAAAATTGTAATGATGGCTACGGAAAATAAGTTAATGTACAGTCCTTAGTTTAATTCATTTTCAGTGGCAGTCATTACACAGACAATCACACTCACATTCACCTCTCAAGTCCTCGAACCTAAACATGTATATAGTTTGTAGTTTGCTCCTTTTTTTCGTCTGCAAATCAGCTCAAAAATGACACCAACCAACCATGATGTCATTGCTTAAGCTTCATGCATTTTTTTTCTTCTTTGTGACTGTGACCATCACCTGTCCTCATGGCGAATTAACCTATCATGTTTATTTCAAGCTGTTTCCTACATTATGCCATTGAGGGCTGTGCACACCCAAGTGAAACATAAAACAAACACAGGACAGACAGAAAGGTGAGGCATAGACAGTGTTCTAAGAGAAAAGGTGCGTTTTATTTTTTTATTTAAAACCAGTTACAAATCTAAAACCCTTCACAAACACCAGATACGACAGAATTCCAACTGGATCAATCATGAAGATGTCAGAAGACCACAAGAAGGATAGATAAGCAGAGTGAGATCCACAGACACTAACCCAACAACCGGAGGAACAAACTATTGAGTTTTGATAGATGCCGGTGTGGTGGGTCTGGCATGCATGAAAACCTCCACCAAAAGGAGGGAACTGTCTCCTCCAGCCCAAGTAGTTTGCTCCTACCCTTTGAATACAAGCCTGAGGACCGTTTCTTGAATAAGCAGAATTATCGATGTAAGCCGATTTTTAACACGATCCAAGATGGCGAGCCACCAGAGAATGGAAACAAAGCCGTCTTCTAGCGCTGTGTGACGACGTATTCATCCGCTCTGCTTGCCAACTAGTTCTACTCGTCAAAGGTTGATGATGACATAAACTGAGGACCCCATGTATTTAACTTCAGTTTGGTTTTGTTTCCGTTTAAAGCCAAATTCAATAGATTTTGGCAAAGAAAGAGCAGGCTTTGTCATGGTTACAATAAAGGTTGTGAAACGGCTATGGTTTAGTCCGGTGTTTTATTGATCCATCCATCCATCCTCTCCTCCCTTTTTGTTGAATTTGCATCATCAAAACAAATGAAGTGACAAATGTTTCATATTGTAAACATCACATACATAAAGTATGAACAAAAATGTGCATGAAATTATCAAAACTGAATTGGAATTGCTGCTTTCTCTACAAACATGAATAACAGAGGAAGGTAATTTCAACCCATCATGCACAGCTACAGTTACAGAAATTATTATTTCTGACTTCGTTTGTCATGAAAATCTCCCACCCGACAGCGTGATACATAGTTTTATCTATAACAACAAAAAGAAAAGTTTTCCCAACTGTCTGCACTGTGGAGCAAGAGGAGTTGGAACTCGAAGACGAGCTTGAACAGAAAGAAAAATGCTCCCACTCTTTGTTATATGTTAGACTGTAAAAGTTCATGACAGTTTGGGCCAATAACCAGCGTAAAACCCTTTGCTTTTTCCAGTGGTGATAAAAGATAATGTACTACATACTGTCACAACCAACTGCAGATCATTTATCAGATACAGAAAAAAAAGATAAAACTTTATAAATCCCAAAGGAAAGTCTTGTGCCGGATATTGCTCAGAAAAAAACATCAGAAATGCAGCGCCTAAAAGTAGAAAGCAATAAGATTTAAGTACTAAAATAAAAATGTGAGCTAAGATAAGACTAGAATAGGATGGTAAAAAGTAAAACTGGAAATGATATGGAGGTAATAAGCAACATAACATAATAAAAAATAAAATATTACATTGCACCTAAAAAATGAAATGAAAAAGACTTTTCTTCGAGATTCAGTGTTTTCTGTAAAAAGTGGTTTTGAGCTGCAGCTGAATTAAAACTCGGTTTTCTCTTGTGAATTCTATCAACTTGAAATGACACTTTGTCCCTTTAAAATGGAATTCTGATTTTAGCAAAAGTGTAAAATTAGGTTTACTACTCTTTCAGCGTGTTATTAAAAACACACACCTTTAAGTATTTTCTACTTCAACTCATCTGCCCTTTTCTGTGAGCAGTACGGAGCAAAGAAAATGAAAAAAAAAAACAGCCACAAAATCATGTTCTACACTTTATGTTTGAATTAAACCAATTATTAAATTAAAAAAATGGAACCTCAATGTCGACTTTCCCCCAAAATTAAGCGGGATCAATGCACATTTGAGAAGAACCAAATGATTTAGGTACTTTTAACTTGAAACACTGGCATTAAAAAAACATTCTAACCTAATTTGGATGAACTTAATTCAGTTCCATTTCACCAATTGAAGCAGTTCCTTTTACTTGGTCCAACTTCTCTCTTTTTTTCAGTGTACGGATGAAGTGAACTAAACAGAAAAAGCCAAAATGGGCCTGAAGAGAATCTATTTTGAGTTCTTCTACTTGGCGACTTCCTCATTTGGTAGAATTTACTTTGCAGAGAAACGTCCAGAGAAACATGCACACTCGTCTCCAAACTCCAGAGTGTTTTCATAAGTAAATTACAAGTGGCTCACAGCCAGAAACAAGCAGCCCTCCTTAAGTGGACATCATGTTTTCCCTTGACCTAATATCGCTTGTATCGACTAACTCTCTTATTTATCTGAATGCAGCCTCAGCGTTGGAGAGAGAGAGAGTTAGATGCAGCACTTAAAACGCTGCAAATATTCAGTGCGGCTACAAGAGGCTCATTAAATTTTGATGCTCTCCTCTCTGTGCAGCTCTTATCCAAGGTAATGGAGGCTAATTAGTGCTCACACATACACAGCATTGCTAATGGGGAGTAACAGGTTCTGTCCTATTGATTCAGATGACTCTCAGTGCTTCCTGGACCAGAGGAAAAAGGAATTAGTGCTGAATGCCTGAACTGTGTCCACCAAGGAGATTTTGCACTCTGACACACAGAACCAGGATGTTTTCAGCAAGTAAATAGCGTATAAACATGTTTCTTCAAGGCCTTTTTGCACCTCAGGAACTCTTCCAAGTGAATGCTCCGGGCACTGGGGAGATTTATCTGAATTTCAGTGGCAGGAATGTAGCTCTTATATTCAATCCTGCTGTTCAAAAGGTCTTTTGTCCTGAGGTAGTGCTCTGTGAGCATCCAAAAAGAAATCGGTAGAAGGAGCAAGCAGTGTTGAATGTCGCTAATTGACCTGGACTATAAACAGCATTTATTCAGGCTTCGATTGAGCCGATGGTCACGATTCTTTTTAATGTTATTGATGTTTAAGCAAAGCTTTGCCACGTATTTCCCAAGTTGTTCAAGAAAGAGCAAAGTAAGAGGAAGGGAGATGATGAGATGAGGTTCTAAAGCAGAAAAACTATCAGCAAACACATGATTGTGCAAAATCCTCACGATTTTTCAACATAAACATTTCTGTCCTCATTTTAGCTTGATCAGGAGTCAGTAGTTGTAGTATCTTCGGATTCAAGGAGCTCTATTAAATATTTCTTTATTGTTTTATGCTTGAATGTCCCTCAGGATTAATAAAGCATCTATCTATGTTTCTATTATACATTTTTAGTTCTCCTCGTCTCTACGATGCACCATGATTAATCTATCTACAGAATCCAGTCATTCAGACACACTGATGACTTGTATTTATTTTTAGATAATGAGGTGACAAATATCAATATGCAAGATCAGCAGAAAAGGTTCTGTTAAAAAAAAAAAAAACCCAAACATATAAAAGAAGCAGCTACAATGTTTAGGATGCAGAAAGTCAACATCTGTGGATAGATGTGTGCTAATATTCTGAGCTACAACCTTCAAACCACTGACTGGTGGAGTAAAAAGCATTGTTTATCACATTACGATGCAAGAATTTGCTGGACATCATTGGGTCCTGGTTTTGAGTGAACATTACTTTGATATGCACCTCCAACCTAAACATGGTTTGAGTCCAAAAACCCCCAGCAGGAGCGGCCTTTCCCACCAGAACACAGCACCAACGCTCAGACACGACTCGACAAACACAACCAAGAGCCAAAGGCATCGACCGGGGCTCCAAACTTCTCTGTGCAGTGCTCTGTGCTTCTCTGCCTTATATATTGAAGTATACCAATAACGGATCCTTCTGGTGGCAGCCAGCCCTCTAGAGAGTAGAACCCGTAGCGGTGTGTCAACATTTTACAGTCCATAATAAACATCAGAAAAGCAAATGGTGTCCACCATCCAAGACAATGAGCAGAAGCATCCATGTACAAAAGCTCTCCGTAATCCAACACAGACAAAAAAGTCGTAGCAACAAGCCGCTTTTTTTTTTTTTGCGATAAAAGAAAAACAAAGATTCAAAAATAAACACAGTTGTAGCCTTAGCTTCTTCACAAGATTGTGGCTTCAAGGTGAGGGGGTCCATCAATCAAGACTTTTGCCTCAACTTAAATAAACTTTGAGTCCAGCAATACAAAAAAAGCATTACTAAAAATTAAACATAACAGTTCTGGAAGGCATAAATGAATGATGTCTGCATCAAATCAGGAAAACACCTCCACCATACGGTTCCTATAAAGGTCAGTTAAAACGATACATCGTTCAGTCCGATGTCGAGGATTTCTTGCATTAATCTTTAGTTCGTCCCCTGCAACAGTAGTAAAACTACTCCATAAAGATTCATGAATTTAGTAGTAAACAAAGTGAACCAAGTGACTGTTGTGTTGTTTATGGTAGGATAGTGAACACTGTATTTAGAGTACATCTGAAAATGTGTCAAACATTGTTAATATTCAGATGTCTTTATTGTTGGTCTGTGGGAATATAAGTTTGTATTTTTTTGTTGTATCCTCGTAAGGACTTCAAATGAAGAACCGCCTCTTGGCTACAATAACTCTGGTCTATTAATGTGTGCATGAAACAAATAAATAAAAAGCAACAAACGGTCAATATTCTCCCGGATTCCATGGTTGGCGTTCACTCTGTACTGTTTTCTCCTCAGCCGCATCATCTCTCTTTCTCTGTCTTTAAATGAGAAGGTCTTCGCCGATGACTTGATGGAAGCGTTCGGACAGCAGTTTCGCCGTCTTTCATGTCCGCTCAGAGACTCCAGACCTGAAACGTCCTGGTCAGGAAAGCAGAAATCACTTCAGATCTCGTGTGACAACTTCTCGGCAGCACTGGACCCATCTCCGCTTTCCTTTCTTTCTTTCTTTCACTCAGATTTTGAGGTTTTTGCCGGCTGAGCTTTACGAACAGCTCAGCCTCTGTCAGCCCTTCCTGCTATTTCACTCTCATTACCTGAATTACTGTCATTTTCTGTTTCTGCAACACAATGATTGCATGTAAGGCTGAAGAGACAAAGCAGCAGAAAAGCTCTTCGTTCCACTGATGGACACATTAAAGTATTGTCTTCCATTGTGCATTTTCTGCGTTTGGTCTTTTTAAACTCTTTTTTCCCTCTATTTTTACATTCAGTGGTTAAAAAGCGACAACACCACATTCTCCTCAGACATGCCGGATGAGTTTTAGAATGTGTTTTTTGTTGTTAAAGAAGGGAAACGAGGTAATCTGGAAGGAGGAGCAAGGATCAGACAGTTTCATTACAAGATGTCACCACAGCTCAGAGCTGAGGATCAATGAGAGCTGACATCTTTCGCCTCAACTGACCTTTTATGTAACCAGTAACTGGAGGTAAATACTGCACATGTTTTTACTTATTTTGAATGGATTATTTCATTATATTTTAGACTTGATTATTTTGCCTAATGAGATGAAATGCAGGATCCCTTTGAACCCTAAGGAGTTCAGTTTTTGTTTTTGTTTTTTTTGCTCTACTGAAGCAGAACAATGACGGCAAGAAGGAAAGAAAGAACACAGAAATGTCTTTAGTGCAGTACGACAGATATAAGGCCACCTGCTCCTCTGTATAGCGTTATTAAAGCCATGCTGCATTCATTTAACTGATCGAATAGGATTTATTTTGCTCTCGGTCTGTCTTGTCGTCTCCTCTCTGATCTGTTTAAACACTGCCTGCAGTTCAATCTGAAATCTGTGTCATGGTGGCTAAGTTGCACTGAAGAGCACAGAATCTGGTGCAAGCTATTTGTTTTTGGCTATTATTTGAGTAAGACACAGAATAAATACATTTTGATAAAATTCCAAATTTAAAGCCAGATTTAGGTTACATTTCCGATTGGAAAACTGAATTATTTCTGCAATTCTACAATTTCTTTTGTCCAAAGCGACGTACAACACAAGCAAGAATTCAGACATAAGGGAAAACCTGTAGTAAGTGCAAAAGTGCTTCAAGTGCGATTGGTCGAAGGTGTTGCCATCAAGTCACAGAAGAATTGCTAACCCCCCCCCCCCTTTTTTTTTCAGCTTTGTCAGCGCTAAATAAGTGCTGGGTTTTGGACCACCTGACTTATTCTACCCCTAAGGTGGAGTCTGATTAAGTGCCTAGGTGTTCTCTGAACAACTGAGTCTTCGGTAGCTGATGTCCTTGCTCGGTGGACTCGCGCAGGTAGACTCGCAGGTCTTTACCCTATGTGGGCTGACGCTCAAGCGCAGTCTGTGCCGTTAAGTACCTGACAGAGTCACAGCTCTTTCCAACTTCACTGAATGCGCCCGGCTAAACCGCCCCGTCTCGTTTCACGTGGGCAATCAATAGAGGGTGTGACCCGCGTAGCTGCCCTCACCTATTGTTACAGAGAGAAACTGAAACTCCAGTGCTAAGCACTCAACGACCCCCAATGCAAAAACGAAAGAAAGCAGTTCAGACTTACCTAAGCTGGCTCAGCCTCCTTCAAGATTCAGTGCTTGTTTACTGAAGTTACAGATTTTGCTCTCTTATAGGCTTATAGTGAAATCCCGCTGCCTCTCTTTTAACGGTTTCTGGTGCTAATGAATAATGTAAGTTTTTCAATTTCTAAGAGAAAAAATGCCTTTTACACCCGTTAGTGGGTTTTGTATATTTCCCTCAGACATCCAGGTTTCATTTGAATCTCTAATTATTTTGCAGTTGTGATGCTGAACTGTAAAAACACCGAATGAAACTTTATCACCAAACACAGGAAGAACTCATCTGTCCTTCACTGCATCCCATCATTCTTCTTCTTCTTCCACTTTCTCTCCATCTTATCCTTCACTAAATTTGACTTGATCGCGGGCTGAGCCGTCTCTTCATTAGCCCCGCTAATCCAGGATTTAGTCCGAACCAGAGCCCAGCAGCAGAAAGCCCTTCTCCTCCTCAGGGATGCCTCACAATCATAAAGACTTCTGTGTGCAGCAGAGTCTAAATGCAACTAATCACCATGGTAACAGTAAATGGTAATCGTGTTTTGTTTCTTGCCTAAGGACAATTTAGCATGTGAAATGGAAAGTTCAACACCCAAATTTATATGTGAGGATCAGGAAAGTTGGTGAACAGACTGACCTCCTGCAGCCCACATGGTCACATTTATGAAGTGTCTGATCATCGCCCACCTTTAGACAGATATCACAGTAAAAAGATGATCTCTGACACACATCTACCTCCTGCATTAAGGAGTTTGCACCTCGCTGAACTAAAGCAACAAGTTAACTTGATATTTTAATAGTTCCGTACGGTAAAGTAGGCTATTACTACCAAGTTATTGTATTTCTAGCTGTCACAAACACAAAACCTGCTTTATTTCTGAGAAAACTGATTTAGACATACAATTAACCCCCTTTTACCTTCAAATTTACCAATAACCTTTATCCTTGGGGTCACTTTGACTCCAGCAATTTTCCCCACATTTTCAAAATTTAAAATGGATCAATTTTGATCTGCAGGAATACACAAGGGTTAAGGGTTGGAAAACTGGGAAAAAAACTTTGATGAAACATGATCTGTTAGCACTCCTTTTTACAGTTTAATGATTTTGGCTTTATCGTGTGCTCACTGCTAATCAGGCATGGAGAAATGGTGAAAAAGTCACGATTCACAACCAGAGCAGTCACTGTTCCGTCTCCAAATCCTCCTCTAGTCAAGAACAACTGAAACGTCTAAAAGTCTTCTTGTTCTACCAGTTTAATTGAGGACATCAGAGTAGAAAATATTAACACCAGTAAGAAAAGACAACAGAGCTTTATCCTGCAGCATTATTCTATTAAAACCGTCTCTCCAAACAAACAAACGTGTGTCAGAGAGTTCATTTCCACTGTCCCTGAACTAAAAGTTTAGCTGTGGAACTGCTTAAAGTAAAAATCTCCACGTCCAGCTCTTGTTTCTGCGGCTGTACACACAGAGAAAGCAGAAGATTCATTCTTGTTACTTTAGCACCAAACCATGGCTGTGTGGCAGAATCCTAAAGATCTGGGTCCTTTATTTCCTCCCAAAATCCGTCCAGTGTCTGAGCTCCCCTGTACACGGCATGTCCATTACCCGCTGACCTTCATGTTAATGGATTTGCCGTGTTCGTAGCCAAATGAAAGGAGCGAGTCAGCTGTGCACAGGGACCCAGTGACTCCTGTTACACGCTATAAACACGGGACATTCTCTCACCGAAAAGTTCAAACGCATCCTCGGGGTGTTTGTGTCGGAGATCAGATGAGCATCTGCCCCTCATCGTCTCACTCTTCCTCCGCATCCTCTTCCTCCGTGTGGTTTTAAGACGTCGCTTCTGATCTCTCACGCAAAGTCAAAGTGAAAGGATGACATTAAAACGGCGGCTTATCTCCTGTTAGATCAGGTGGAACGAAGGGAAGCCTAAATGTGTGAACTTTTCTCCCTAAATCACATCTTATAAATGAAACACATGAAGCTGAACAAACAGACTGTATCTTATGCAGTCATTTAGCTTACTATGCTAATTTGGTCGCTTTTCTTTGTGTGTGTCCATGAGAATGAGGCCAGATCTCTGTTATTAATCGCATTATCGTGTTCTGCAGCAAATAAAACACAGAACTAAACCCATTATGGAGTTTAATGAAAGGTTACTGTTTCCAGGATGGATAATAGAGCTATTACTGAAAAATAATAATCAGTGAAATAAAGTTATAGACTGACTCAGAATCAGCTGACTAAATAAAAGTTTAGTTAAGTGGCTTAAATATCACTGATTGTGTCATGGAGCCTCGCTGTAATCAGGACATCCGCTGCTGTCTGCATTTGCTCTCATACTCAGACACACTCAGGGCTGAAACCAACAATCATTTCCATTGTTGTTTAAATATTTGTTTCTGCTATAAAATGTCTGAAAATGTTTCCCAGAGTCAAACATGACTTCCTTAAAAGTTGTGTTTTGTCCTAAAGATATTCACTTTAATGTCAATGAGGGGCTTCAAAAAAAAAAAAAAAAAAAAAGAGAAAAAGAAAAATCCAAATGTAAGAAGCTGGAATCAGAGAAATTCTACTTTTAAAGAAATTACTCAGCTATCAGAACAGTATGCAGTCAACTTTATAGTCAGCTAATTAACTGTTGCATTTCTATAAAAACACATACATACTACAACATTTAACTCAAGAAAAAAGCCAAAAGGGAAAAAAAACACAAAAATGTCAATGTCCACATCAAAAATCTGTAATTTTTCAAATGATCATTTATTCTTTTACTCTGTTTGACCATAACATTATACTATTTTTAAAAATTTAATTACATATTTCATACATATTTCAAGCAAAACATGCAGAAACAAGGACTGGAACATGGATAATATTTATTTTAATGTTTTGTTAGATAAATTACAGATAATTTATATTATATGTTTACTTAAAAAACAAAACAAAGAGCTCAAACTATACAAAATATCCAGATCAAAAAACTACATTTTTGCAATTGTTTCTTTACAACAAGTAAATATTTGTGGGTTTTCCCCCCAGTTTTGACAGTTTTAAAACGTTACAGTATTTCACAGTCACTTTATTTTGTTTTTTAAAAGTCTAGCTAGCTGTGCTCACAGACTAGATAACTGGGTCAATATATAATTGCGGGACTTTTATGTTTTTGCTGTTTCCAGGCCCAAAACATGGCCGCCAAACACCAAACATCACATGGCATTTTGACACAAAGATTCTTCTAAATATTATTTATACAACTGAGTAAAATTGAAATTGAAAGTTATTTATAAAGATTCTGTAGTAAACTTGTCAACTCGCACATTACTTTATATTAAACAACTCAGAAAGCCTTGGAGTCTTTCAGTCTTTTCTTCAGGAGGAAATGACATCATGAGGAGCAGGTCATGTGATCTGGAATTAACACACTTCCTGGAGAGGTGTTTCTGTAATGGAAAACTTAGTGGAAAGTGATTTAATTTGTTATTTTCCATGTAAAATTTAATATATTGCCAAAAAAGAAATATCTGTCATGATTATCTCAACTTCATAAAAAGAACACAATCAAAACAATTTTGAATAAACTAATTTTATTATTGTTTAGCTAATTAGACGGTGGTTGGTATTAAATTGGGACGTTATTTAGTTGACATTTTAGTGATATCCAGTCATTTTTTATTAATAAGTGATTGTTTCCATAATAAATAATTCTGGAATTTGTAAAGACAAGATCATAATGAACATAAAAACAGGATATTTTTTATTTACTTTTAATACAAATGCATGCAAGATTTATCCCATGGGCTTCAAAAGTCCCTCAGCTATAGATTGACTGAACTAAACCCACTCTTCTCAGCACACAATAAAGCCAAACTCTACATTCTGCAGAGAGGATTAACTTGTAGTTTTGAAGCGTCTCCTTCAGTCCAAACTAGACGAAGCCATTGAGGACACCGACACACTCTGGAGTACTTTTATCTTTTTTTTTTTAACCTGCTGTTCATTTTTCATCGTCTCTCGTCCCCTTCACTCCTCGCTCTCTTTCTTCCTGTCTTTCTGGACCTCCCCTCTCCCTCCTCCTCCTCCTCCTCCTCCCCCTCTTCCTCCCGTCTGTCTCTCCCTCTCTCCTCCCTCAGCAGCTTCTAACGCGATTCAAGGTGACAAGTTCACATCGTCTTCTAGGGAGCCCTTCTCTCCTGACCTACTTTAACTGGCTGCTTCACTGCAGCGCACTCATGAAAACACACTCGCTGAGCCGGGCACGGGGACACGAACACGAACACAAACCAGACCAGAGCGTAGACAATCACTGGATCGGAACTGTAGTTCTATTAGCATAATAGAGAAATAATTACACGGCTGCACACGCTGATGTACTCACAGACAGGTATGGAGCTGTAATAAAAAACATATTTCCTGCTCCGTTTGCTTCACGTTCAGCATTTTCTCTGTTTAGGTTTTGTTATTCTGCTTTTAAAATGTGCACAAATATGTAAAAGTAACAAATGCATCGATGAGTTTAACCCTTGTGTTGTCCTGTGGGTCAAAATTGACCCGTTTTAAAGTTTGAAAATGTGAAAAAAATAAAATAAAAATTCACAGTGAAGCTTCTGATGTCCACATTTTCGGGAAATCTTTGAACATTTTTTTTGGTGGAAAAAAAGAAATTTTATAAATGTTTCAGAACATTCCCAAAAAAACAACCAAAATCCAACGAACTTGCCTGGATTTAGGGTAGATTTTTTTGTGAATATTCTTAAAGAAAATATTAGAAGTTTTACGGATATACCTGTCATTATTTTAGTTTTTTTTTTAGGATTTTTTTGGAAGGTTTTCACTAATTTTTTGAAAGTATTTACAAGAATTTTCTTGCCAAATTTGGGGGATTTTTTTTTTTTAAAGTAAAACTTTTAAGAGAAACTTTTAAGAAATCATTGTAATTTTCTTCCTGAAGGTTTTGCACATTTCCTGAAATTTGAGGAAATACTTTGCTGAATTTTTGGATTTTTTCAGATATGGAAACAATATTTTTTTGGTTCTCATAAATGAGGACAACAGGAGGGTTAATCACCATATTTTCAGTTGTTGTGGTTGTTTAAATGAATGTTCAGTACACTGCAACTTCAAAATTATTCTAGATACGAGGGGGTTGAAAGCAGAGCTGTGTAACCCACAAAAGATCCGAGTTTTATATCATTTCTGTAATATTTTATAATCTACATTTAGTGCTCGAACCCTCCGAACAATCAACGCAGATGCAGCAGGTTCTCGGTTTACTGCGTCCTCGACCTACGGCGTTCTGTTGTTTTGTGACCATCTCCCATAAATTTATTGAGAAAGTCTTGTTCCATCATTCTAACATACGGCATTTGCAACGTTAAAGCTAATTATGGGTGGGAACTAGTTGGCAAGTGGAGCGGATGGATACGTCGTCACGCGGCGCTGTACCAGGTTTTGTTTACATTCGCTGGTTGTCTGCCACATTGGATTGTGCTACATTTACATTTACCTGCATTTATTTCTACTATACAGTGTTTTTATGCCCTAGATTATGGTTTTCCCGCTGTGTGAGCATAGGTGACAGACATAGGTACTTATGTACAATCGTGAGTTCTAACTTACGGCGAAAATCGAGTTCCATGGCGCCGTAGGAACAGAATTACCCCTGCATCGCATTACAGTGGCGTTTCGAATGTGAAAACATTCTGGTAAACTTTGAACCCATTTTTCATGACATTTCCCCTCTTTCAAACCAATCCAACAGTCTGACAATGTCACCATTTCCTCTCTCCTCCCTCAACGCATCCAAAAGTCAGACTTAAAATCTCTTCCGCCTGAAATGTTTCCACAAAGAAAAGAACACCAAAAAAAAAATAAAACAAATCCGTATAAAAGAAACAAAAACAACAAGCCGACAAAGAAAATGACAAGAGCTCCCACGGAAACAATGCTGCAGAAAACAATGCAACCCAGCAGAAAGATTTCTCCACAGATCAGAACAGAGCTGGCTGCAGCTCCGGCTCATTACGCCTACTCTCTGTACAAAACGCTGCCTGCTTCACACAAAAAAATAAAAAAAATCATACACACACATATTGTAAAGTCACCTTTTAACAAAAAAAAAACAAAAGCCGAACTGCTAGTGGGATGAAGGAGGAAGAACTTCAGCAACCGAAAGAACACAAAACCCACAAACGAAGCTCCGCGTCTTCCTTGAAAATCAGAGTCACAGCAACAGATTCTTATTGAATGACTGGAGGAAAAGCATTAATGTGGCCCAAACCCGGCTGAGGGGGGAAAACATTCCACCCCCGTCAGCGCTTCCTCTGCTCACACTGGGGGTCAGCGCCTCGGGGACGGTCGGGGTAAAAAGAAAAAGCGTTTGGGCGTCTGCTGGGTGGAAACGGCAGCAGCAGCAGCAGACAGGCCGAACCAGGCTAAACCAGGCTAAACCCTGCTGGCAGCGGGATGTGTAGCGAGACGCACTGACCTGGAATCAGGAATGTTAGACTAACACTGCTAAATGATTCATTGGCAACAATGTCGATTAGGGCGACACCTTCATCTTTATTTGATATCAAGGCCAAGGAGAGCGGAGGGGAGGGAGGGGGGGAGGTGGATGAGCAGGGAGGAAGAAGAAGAAGGAGGATGGAGGCTGACGTTACACCACCGGAGTGTAAATCTCCAAACATCAGAGGAAAGTGGATGAAGGTTGGAGCAGCTCGGGTAGACCACATTACAGAACCGTGGATGCACAATGAAGCTGCAGTAGAAAGTTGCGGTTTTACTGAGCAGCTTCCACTGGGAACGTATGCAAATATCACCGTAAAGCCTGGTGCTGCTGGAAGACAGCGCTGTGATCAGGTTGCTTTTCCTAAATTAATCAGGACAAGAAGCTCCTAAAGACAAAAGTTCTGTGAGAAGCATCGGCAGGCTTTAATGCTCACAGTCTTAAAGTGTCAGACAACCCAAATAAATTTGCAAATTGATGCAAAGATGCAACCTGCTCCATCAACGTACAGAGACCGGATTGTTTATTCTCACTCAAAGCTGATTAATCATGAATGGAAGGCAGCAGATTATTTCCGTTTGTTAATAATTTTACTATATTTTCTAAAAAAAGATCAAATTATCAGTAAAATGTGAAAAAAAGTCCCATAATGTTGAGATTCCTAAAGTGATGTTTTCAAATGGTGACCTTTTCCAAACACATATTCACACTTAAACTACATGAAACATAACAAAAACCACACATTCATATTTGATAAGAGCAGCAGCAAATGTCTGCTTGATATATGATTATCAAACCCACTGGGTTCTGATGACATGATATGATTTAAGTGTTTACGCTCTAATTGCAGCCCCAAAAATGACGCTGCTATCCACCTAAATTGCTCTCAGTCATGTTTATTTCATCGCTTTACCGCTGCTGCTTTTCAACCAACCAATTACACATCAGACGGGGCGGGACTCATCCCCCTGGTAACCCAGAAAATGAAGGAGAAGCTTCAAAAGTGTTGTGAAAAGGTCACATATGAGCAAATATTATATATATTCCCAAGCATAACCAACCAGAAAGCAAGTTATCTTGATGCATTTTAATTTAGTTAAAGAGTTAAGTAGAATATCTTTGGGAAAATTTCACTCAAGGTGAAATAATTCAACTTTATACGCCACTATCATGAGAAAGTACAAACTCTGTGTCTTTGTCTACACTTATGAGTTGAAACCAAGGTCACACTGACCTAGCAGAAATAAAAATGAAGAGGCGGTTAAATTTTTTGATGGCTTTCCAGAAGAGAAGAGGAGCGTTTAGGAGAAGTTTGCATTGGTATAAAAGGCTTTGTGTCGTCAGTTAAAATCTCCAGATTTTGCTCATGTTTGTTCTTACAGCCTGTATTGAATAAACATTGTTTGCATCTGACTCTTGAAGACTCTTTCTTGAGAACTTCTTGAAGACTGCAACTTTTGATCCAGAACAGATTTTTGGCTACACGTTTGATGAAGCTACCTGATCATGCCTGGCCTTTAGCAGGCAGACGGAGCCACAACAGGATCCTCTAGTATCAGCTTTCCTTAATGCAATGTAAAGCTATTCTGTTATCAAACATATGAGTCAAAATCAGCTAAGGAGTAATAACGTGTAACAAATCATCTAGACATTCAAATTGTTTTATTGATTAATCAAAGGACATTTTATTACACTTTGATGATTGCCTTAACAATAGAAACATATGAAAAGATGGTAAACCAGGCACGTTTTTGACAAATGGCCTATCAATTTTCCAAAATTATGCTACTTTTTGACGGAAAAAAAAGTTCACTTTTTTTCCGTCAAAAAGTAAAATACATGAGCATAATTTTGGATGGCCTTTAAATAACCAATAAAAGAATTTGAGTGTCTAGATGATTTGTTACACATTATTATTACTCCTTAGCTGATTTTGACTCACAGATTTGACTGATTTTAATACATTTCATACATTTGAAGAATATATTCTGTAGGACAATCCTGTTTCTTTGGGACTCAATATCGACAGACACCAATTATCAAATCACTTGGATCAGATGCAAAAAATCCTTGATCAGTTTGTCCCAAGCTCAGACTGATCCACAGAACATTATTCCAGCTTGTTGTCAAGCTCATGCACAGAACAGGGGCAGCGGGGAAAGATAAATCTGGCACCTGCTGTCTAAATATGCCAACTAGTTAAATATCATTCTCTCCTATACAGCCCATTCAGTAGTACATGATTGTCTGAGTATCACTCTGCTACAGGGATAGAAAAAAAGAGGCTCTGGATGGTTTGTATTCCTTCAAACCAAGGATACTGCCTCAATGTTCCTACAAAATAGTTGATGGTGGAATTGCTCTGGTGGAACATGTGCATGCAGGGAGGCTGGCTCTGTAATTAAAATAGATAATCTAGCCAAAAAAACTTTCAGTGTGGTCGGATGCTGCCCAGAGGTGGTGGTTGTAAATTTGAAAATGATTTAGAAAAGGACTGAAATGAGCAGCTAACGGCAGGCTAATACCCACGATCTACATCCGGGACGTCTGATGAGCTGAATATCATCTTTTTCTACAGAACTGCGCCTCCATCTTCCAGCAGATGTTGCGTAACATGACGCATGCAGCTGTTGTGTTTCGAGAGTCTGGAGCTCCGTGAAGGGCAGCAGAGGTGGAGAAATCATCACGGGGAGACCGCAGTTGTGGGTCGCAGCTGGAAACAAGTCCAGCCGGCCTGCGAGAAACCTGGCAACCAGCAAAACCAGCTGGCAACACAACAACTGCATCCCAACATACACAAACAGCGCAAAACAGAGCTGTGAGTGTGTGTTGGCGTGTGGAGGGGGGCACGCTGTAGGCGGTGTGTGGCTGAGATGTGCGAGTGTGCAGCATGGAGACAGACAGAGAGGGCGATGAAAGGGTGAGAGAAGGGTCAGACGAGGAGGAATAAGTGGAAACTGTCTCCTTTTCTCTCCATCAGTCTCCGGGGAGATTTCAGCACCTCACTGTCTGATTCCCTCATTGTTGTCATTCTGTCTCTAATGTGGATAAATCTGAAATCGCACCTGCTTCTCTCTACTTGTTGGCCTTTCATCCACACTAACAGGAGCTAAAAATGCTCTTCAGAGTGAAGGCATCTGAAGAAAACTAAAGAGATGAGAGGGAACAAGTAGAACTGAACTTTTCTCTGGTGTTTGGGAACCAAAAACGACAGACGTGGTTGAAAATGTCTCCAATGGCAACTTCTCTGTTGGTATAGATCCTAAAAATGACACAAAACACACCAACTTGTATCAATGAGTAGGGCTGCAGCTAACGAAGCCTCGAGTAATCGTCAAAGCATTAAACGGCATCAAAAGCGGAAGTGAGCGCACAATGCAACAGAAATCATCATCCGACCGGAGCGCGGAACACGGACGGACATCGGCGCTGCATTGTGCATGTATTATGTACATCCGTGATCTATCGTAAACACGGATGTCAGCGTTTACTATACAGCTGTATCTAAACTCGGACATCCACGCTGCATCGTGCATACATAATATATGCACCGACATCCGTCTGTGTTCCGCGCTCCAGTCGGATGATGATTTCTGTTGCATTGCGCGCTCACTTCCGCTTTTGATGCCGTTTAATGCTTTGACGATTACTCGAGGCTTCGTTAGCTGCAGCCCTATAAATGAAACATCTCTGAGGGTACATGTCCATTAGATGTGGCAATTTCCCACATCTCATTCAATGTCTATGTGAAACACACCGCGTTGCAATGTAGAAAATCATTTTTAAAGAAACACTAAATGAGAAGGTGCGTCCAGACTTTGGACTGGTAGTGCATGTGTCTGAATCTGGACCCCTCTCTTTCCACCAGTCTCCTCCTCTCTGTCTTCATTTTATTTTGTTAAAACAATCAGCTACAGAGCGCTTCATTTTTGCACCACAAGAGCTAAACTGATCATTTGATGCTTTAGGCATGGAGAAAACTTTCAACCAGCATGTCCGGTACAGTAGCTCCCCATGTTAGCCAAAGGAGCACCAAAACAGCACAATGATCATCATGCACTCATATGAAGGCAATCGTGTAAAGCTTTAACTCACACACACTCAAAAAAGCGAATACGCATGCAATTATTTTTGCAACAGCCTCCAAAAACTCTTGCCTTTCTAAGTAACCCTCTCAGTCTTTGGCTCAGCTCCACTGATTTTGTTTGGAATAGTGCTGCCATTTTCCAAGACAATTCATTGGTAAGAAGCAGTGGTGGGGCACCATTAAAAATACGAATACTACTACTACGACTACTTTATGCAAATTTTATGCCAAACTAGCCGTCAAACTAAAACCAGACGGATTTAGCGGCTTATTTCTCGCCTCAAATGTTTTCAGAAATACTTCTTGCTGAACTGTTTGTGTGATAAGCGAGAAAGTTTGCTGCCATGTTGGTCAGACGCTACTACCAGATCGAAGCTGAAGTGCTGTCATGTGACCTCCAGTGGTCCCCTACAGCATAGATATATACAAACACTAGATGGCTCATGAGCGCTGTCAGCCTATGGGGAGCGACGTCGCCACATGGCGGCCATCTTGGGACAGGGCTGTTCGATCACTCATAACATTAAAGTCAATGGAGCATGGATTTTAAAATCACTGTAGATTGCTCAATTTTCAACCGATTTTACAACAGCTTGGTTTGTTATAAACGTCAGAGATGTACTTCTTTTACTGCTTAAATAAGAATAATTAAAACCATTGAATTCATATAATAATGAACACAGATATCTTTTTTCAGCATAAATGGATGTAAATGTAATTTTATTATTTAGCATTGCACTTCTTTATTACTATCAGCTTTCTAATGCACAGATAAAAACAAAGCTCAACCAAAATCAATGCACAACAAACAGATGTTGTCTTTTCTTTTCATGAACCTGGTGCCTACATTACCCACAATGCATTTCGGCTGCAGGCTAACTAATCCAGGCATAGATGTATACAAACAATAAGTCTAAGGTCTCAATCAAAGTCTCTTAACAAGCAAATAAATACAACCACAACCACAAAGAATGTAATTTCGCCTAAAGATTCGGTTCTCAAAAAACGTTGGTCTCAGGAAAACCTAATAATTGAAAATCAGATTGTGAGTAACACCATCTTCAATGTGAGTAGCCAGGCAGAAAAGACACACAACTATGCCGCATTTTTCAAAACGAAAAGCTGCGATTTCGGAATTGAGCCTGAATCATAGCCACGTTAATAAGGTTTGTAATAAACTAAACCGTTTGTAAATCAATCAAGAATTGAGCGAGTTGTGAGTGTTAAAGTGAGGAAATCATCCACCTTACCATTGACTACAGTACAGCGTGCCAGAGCAGTCCCCTGTCCTAAGATGGCCGCCAAGTGACGACGCCGCAGACTCCGTCTTGAGACATCTAGTGTTTGTATATATCTATGCCCTACAGTGCATCCTGTTTATCTTCTTCATGGCTGGAAAACAGACTTCAGGTTCATTACCGCCACCTACTGGGCTGGAGCATCAGTGTTACCAGTGTTTGAGAAATCAGAACTGAGAAAGCTGCGATTACATGCCTTATTTTTTTATCATGTTGAATATTCTCTAATTGATTAATCGAAATTAACACGTTAAAGTCCCAGCCCTCGTGAAAACTAAACTACAGTCCTGAAAACTCAGGATTAACCTGAAGTTTCCCCACAAAACGCAAATCCTGCTTCCTAGTCCACAACTCTGTCCTCCATCAGCATCACCACTGGGAATTTTAGTACCTAACATGTTGTAGCATTGCAGTACAGAGGTACAGAAAGCAGTGATGTCGTGTTTATTCCATGTTGGAGTCACTGCAAATACCAGTTTCCAACTTGTAAATACCATTCATGTAATAGTCCAAGTTATAATTGCAGCTGGCAGTAGATGTGACTCCTCTCTAAATCACAGAGAAGAGCCTGAAAAGCAAACAGAGCTGTTCCACGTCGGCCACAGTAGGTCATTTGAGGTTGTGTAATGGATATTTAGCTAAAGTCGCCATGCACAGTGTTTTAATTCCTACACAACCAACCTTACGGCTTCCTCCACGCTCATTAGAGACCTTTTTCCATCCTTCGTGACGTGGATATGATCCGAGTGCAGCTATAACGGGAACATCTCTGCCCACAGCCACTCTAATCAGCATCAGCAATATTTCTCCACAGCGCACACACACACACACAAACAGAGCACTGAACACCAGCACCGCCGTCATATTCTGATCACACACACACACGGACGCAGAGCCCACCGAGAACATCCTGAACTTCAACACATGACGGGGCTAATTACAGGAGATTTGATTTGAAGCGCTGGAGCCACAGATTGAACAAACAGGCAGGTCTGCTGGGCTCATATCTGCTGATAATACGGCCGGATCCGCTGAGCTGCTCATAATACCTCAGGAGGTAAACGTGCACATGTTTGGACACATGTTCGCGCTCGTACACGCACCGGCAGGTTCACAGAAGCCCAACGTGGAAACACCTAAACAGAAGGAGTATATTCTGCAGAACAAGATCGCACAGTGCTCAGGGAAATGTGAAGTTTGTATGGAACTGTTTCTGTGGTTCTGCTAGTTGAACCAAAGAGTGGAAACAAGCTTGAGTATTTTAAGGTTTATTTTGAGGCAACACATCATAAAATGACAGCATACGGAGCATCCAAAATGGCAGAACACACAAAATAGCCTGAATCTTGATGCTGAAATTGCAGAGCTGGATTGCCCGAGACGTTTCCTCCGCCGTCCTCCACTTTCAGTCCTCTCACAGTGAGTCACTAAAACGCTGCGTACAGGTGCAGGAGGAGAAAAACATACAGCGTCTCTTGGGAAAATGCCACTGAAAAGTGTTGTTTTGCTACAACCACTCTAAAAAACACAGAAACACAGCCCTGCTTCATTCCTGCACCGGGTTCAGATTGCTGGAACATGCAAAAAGCCTTCACAGAAAGCATGCAGCATGTAAATGAGTTCATTTCACAGATGTTCGGGTTGCATGATATGTTGCTTCAGCTGGGATGTGGCCATGTGTTTGAGTAACATCGCACTTCATGTTACAACTCTTCGTGTTGCTTAATGAGTAATTTACAAGAGAAGTCTGTCTGACAGAAAACAATTCACTCTAGTGTCAGAGATCCTGTAGATGCAGCTTTTTGACTTTATTTAAGACACAAAATATGTTGACCTGCAGGCTCCATGAGGCAAAATGAGCAAAGAACAGGACAGAAAGAAAGATCTGGTCACAAAAAGTAATATTCTGGCTCCAGAGAAGATGACTTTGAGGAAAAACAGCTTCTCTGTCTGCAGCGTCGGGCACTTCTTGCCACCAAACAAGGAAAGACGACTAGTTTGACCATTTAGATCAGCACCAAAAAGCTCTGGATGATGCCAATGCCAAGTAAAGCAAGAAAAAATATACTGGATGCCTTTCCCAGAGTTGCACCATATGAGAAAGGTTCCAAATGAAAAATGAGTGATGTGATAACTTTTCACCTCATGAAGAACTTTAAAAACATTTGGTTGCCTGAAAAGTGGTCACACCATTTATGAATAATCGATTTCTACTCAACACTGCACTGGTCCTACAAAGCAAATAAATAGAAAGAATAAAAAACAGAATATATCCCCTTTTCAATCCACAAGTCAAGTCATTTCCACAGTGTCAGCTGATCTGATCCAACCTCAGTGTTTTGAACAGCATCCCCATCTTCCAAGCAGGACATCCACATTTTCCTAACTGGAACTCTGAATGGATACTGGTTTTATTCCATTGGGCATCAAGAGAATGAAAGACCTGTCTGGCTCTACAGGCAGCCAAAAAAAAGCCACTGCAACTGGTCAATGTTCACGCCCATCCTACATTTCTGCCCTCCGATTGGTTCGGAGGTTAAGGTTGTCATGTTATGTGAGGTTTGTTTTTGAAGCGATATCTGGCAAAAGAATTTGCTTCAGGATTGATAAAGTTTTAGCTTTTTCCCCCAAAAATGTGTGGGAAAAATGACAGGGCACAAGTTGCAACATAAAAGTCACACAAAAGTGGATTATTATGCAGCTACAACAGAACTCTACATGAGTCTGACTGAAAAGCCGATGTTTTGACGTGAGAACTGTCTCCCAACATTAACAATGTCCTCGCGGAAACCATGCTACTGGATCCTAGGTTAAAGAAGCTTCAGTGACAACATAGATGTTGACAAGGCCCTGCAGAGAATAAGAACAGCAGCAGCAAAATGTATCCCCAACAGCCAGACACCTCCACCATTGGAAGGCCACAAACTTCTGCTGTGTGGAGGCTCTTTGGTGAAAGAGCTGCAGGAGATGCTGGAAGGAGAAACCCTACAGCTGATGTTGTAATGGAGGTGAGATCGTATCTAGAGGAACCCTTCATCCAACCAGCAGATGACCCACTGAGCTGGTGGCAGACCGAGGCCTCAGACTACACCACCTGCTGAAGGTGATGGAGAACAGACTGTATTTTGTCAACTTCTGCAAGAATCTTCTCAAGAACAGGGCAGGTACTCATTGAAAGAAGAAATCGTATCAGCCCATCCAAGCTCAGGGAGCTGATTTTTCGGAACCTGCACTGAGGACATTTATACGGTTTGAATACTGAGATCGGTTTTGTTTCTGTTCTGTGGGTTTGTGTGCAGAGTTTTGTTCATTTGTTTTTTGTGCAAAAAAAAGTCTGATTAAAATATTAAACAAAAATAAGAATGCCTGCTTTTATACGAGAACAAATGTATGGTGTTTCTTCATACTGTCAAACAACCAAACATCACAATGTTAGTTTTTCAGATATGCAGCCGTGACTGATGTCAGCATTACTGTTTATTGTCCAGCATTCAGCACTTACATCATAATTGTGTTAAGTTTTTTCTAATGGTAATCTAATGTTTCCTGCTGGTGCTACTTTCCAGTAAAAGTGTTAAACTGGTGAAAAATGAGGCTGAAAAGTGGGGTGTTTTGTTCCTGAGGTTACGGCTGACAGCTATCGTTCATCAAAAAATGCACCAACAACAAAACAGGAAATGTAGTCTGGAGCATTTTGTCTTAATCAGATCTCTTAAATACTGCAGAGAGAAACACAAAGCAGATCCAGTGACCTGCTGCATGAAGAAAGCCTCCAACTCCTCTGCAAGGAACCAAAGAAAACTCTTCAGCGTGCACAGAATAAAGTAAGACTTAACTGGGTCGTTATGTGATAGAAAAAGGCAGATTATTGACTGACCTCTTGATGAAAAAAATATGAGTTTGTTGAGTTGAGCTGTAAAGAAACACCAGCTGCAGTTTGTTGGATTTGCGAAGAAAGCAGCTGCTGCATTTACTGTTAATGTTAAATATAAATGAGTGCTATGGATGCTTCTGAACTGCTTTTAAACCCGTCAGAAATAATTCAGCTCCTCAAACGTGTTCTTCACAATCACTTTTTAAACTTTATTGTTCAATAGGGAGAGTTGAAGAGAGACAAGAAAGTGAGGGGGATAGAGGAGGACATGCACAATGTAAAGAAAAAATACGCAAAAAAATCTGAAAATATAGCAGCAAGAAAGCCAGTAAAATATGTTAAAAATGGTGGAATAGTGTAGCATTGAAAAACCGCACAAAACTAAGAAAATGGCAACAAAAATCTGAAAAATTAAGTCACAGCTATCTGGAATTGAGCCATAGAAGATTTTACTTTATGATCAAAACAACAAGTCAGCCAATAAAAGACAAAATATTACTAACACGAAACACAAAACCACAAAAATGAGACAAACGACAAAAATTTCACAAAAAAAATGACAAAAGTGAGCATCAAAACAACAAAAAATAGACTAAACATAATTGAAAAAACGAGGCACAAAAGAACGGATAAAGCAAAACACAAAACGACAAAAACAAGACAAAACACAAACGAGACAAAAAAGGAAACACAAAACAACAAAAAGAGAAACAAAACGACAAAAGCATGAGACAAACGACAAAAATCAGACAAAGAATGACAAAAAACAACAAAAACAAGACAAAAACGAGGCACAAAAGAACAATGAACAATCTAGTATTTTACTTTATGATCAAAACTACCTGCCATGGTCTAGAAATTATTTTAAATTTATAGTTTTACTAATTTACAATCTGTAGTTAATGTCTTCTCTGTAATTTTTACACTTTGAGGGCCGGATTGGACCCTCTGGAGGGCCGGTTTTGGCCCGTGGGCCGCATGTTGGACACCCCTGCTCTACAGCAACCACAACAATATTTATTTGGTCTGAAATTCTTTGTGGTAAAAACAACAGATAAACCTCTTAGATTACATCTGAATACTGAAAAGTGTCGATAAGCCACAATTAACTTGGAAATGCCTATAAAGTCAAAGCGTTCTTACTGAACTCATATTCTGCCCTGTTTGTTATCTCTCGTCCTTTTAGAAAACACTCGTGGCCTTCTAGTCTGCAGGCTCAGTGTTGTGAGTCTCTGCACTAAATCATTGTTCAATAAAAATGGATTTACAACCGTATGAGTCCAAACGTTCAGACAACCCACCGGTGAGATGAATCACGATCTCATAACAGCAGAACATGTAAAGGTCATGGATGAATTAGACGGTGAGCTGGTGCTGCTGTGTTGGATCAGGCCATAAAATGAAACCAGTGCGTGTAGGCAGCAGACACTAGGTCAATAGAAAGAAGAAAACTGTCTGAAAGAATGCTTGACGGCTTCATCATCAGACGATTAAAAATAGGATTCATGAATAAAACCAAAGTCCTTCCTTGGTTAAAAACAGCCCATCATCTCATCACACCTTCATGATGGAGCTCCTTCACCCTCCATCACTGTACCATTGGTTGCTATGGTGGCTGCCTCTGTAAGATGGGCTTGGTGGTTAGAAATGCCTGCATCCGTCACCACCTCCACCTCCAAACCGCCTGCTGAGAGGCTTAATGGACCAAATGCTGGAGTGTGTACAGAGTGGTGCAACATCTTCTTGTTTCGCCTCTGTCTTTTACGAGCTTTCTTTTATGTGCACAAAGGTATACGAAAAATAAATGATATACTTATTTATTTTTAGGGGTTATTACACTGTTATGCTAGCATTAAAATAACTATGTATCATTGTAAATAATCTGCAGTAGCAACATTCAAATAAAACCTGTGTTTTTTTCTGGTCTTCACCAAACAAGCATATTTATAGTTTATATAGTATTTTATCATATCAGAGATTTGCAAACAAAGGTGAAGAATCTAATAATTAAAAACATTATAATGAATATTAAATCGATTAATTTTAATCAAAAAGCACAGACAAGCTGACTGAAACTACCCCAGACGGTCACTGATCCACCCCCGTGTTTTACTGTAGGGGCAGACAGTTTGTAGCTTCTCCAGGCTTCCTCCTAACCAGTAAGCTGGCTGGAGTGGACATCAACTGAAAAATGGATTGATCACTGAAGAGAACCTCAGCCCAATCATCAACAGTTCAATCCTTGTGATCCCAGCAAAGAGTAACCGGCTTTCCTCTGTCTTTCCTTGATGAAGGGCTTCTTCCTGCCCTGTGTGGCTTCAGACCAGCTTCAAGAAGTTGGTTTCCAACAGTCACATTTCTCCGGTGTTCACTCATTTTTAAGGTAACTGGAGGTCTGAGGATGATTCCTGACACAGGAACAGATGAGTGACGGTCATCTGGTGGGTAGAAAGACGTTTCCTGCCGCGACCAGCTAGCAGTTTGCTAGAACCATGTTGGCCTTGTTTTTTCTTGGTGTAATGAACGGCTGTCTTGGAGATCTTTAGTTTTTTTGCTGCCTGTCTCTCACTCATGCCAAATTTCCAACAATGCCAAGATGGCTGCCTTTGTGGATTCACATAATTCTTTACTTTTAGGCATTATGTGAGAGCTGACAACTTCTGAGTTGTGCTACGGCTTGAATGTCAGCAGGAAACCACTCTAAATGGTAAATGGTCTGTATTTATATAGCGCTTTACTATACCTGCAAGGTACCCAAAGCGCTTTACATGATACATCACATTCACCCATTCACACACACATTCACACACTGATGGCGGAAGCTGCCAAGCAAGGCGCTAACCACGACCCCATCAGGAGCAATTCGGGGTTAGGTGTCTTGCTCAGGGACACCTCGAACACGACGGGGCAAGGATCGAACCGGCAACCCTTCGGTTGCAAGACGGCCACTCTACCCACTGAGCCATGCCGCCTCTAGACCTTTACATGTGCAGTGCTGCTGGTGACATCAAATGTCCTCTTATATACCCTGGAATACAATGAAGCTGAAGCATGTCACATAGCACATAAAGTATGGAATCAGCTGCATTTGTTGTTGCATTCATTGTATTCTTCAGGTAGCATACCATCAGTGGTACCACACATTAAAATGAAGAAGAAAACAAGGGTGGTCTAATCATTTTGACTTGACTGTATATTCTGTAGAGCTGGATGTGTTTCAGTGCATCTCATCGGCGGATTGAGTTTAAATGCAGCCACAACACTTGATCTGGTCACTGATCCGGTGCAGGAAACATGACTTCATGTAACCGAGGAGACGACCGACAGCAGATGATCCGGTGGAGATAAAAACCCAAACGAGAGGCTATAAAGGTTGACTGTCCCCTTTGGGTGGAACTCCAACACACTCTTACAGTCACCTTGCATTTTTGGACGCGTTTCCAGAGAGATTTGTCAGATTTGCTGGGTTCACACCTCCGATCAGCACAACAAATTTTAGTGATGAAAGTGACTCTGACTCCCGACGCCCACCTCCTCCTTTTCCTCACTTCATCCCACACTTCTTCCCTCTCTCTTTCCTTCTTCTCCTTCACCACCCTCTCCTCCTCAGTTCTAATCTCTGCTTCTTTTTCAGTTTCTCGGCTTTTTCTTCGTCGCCTCTTTTCTCCTGCTCCTCCCCCATCGCTTCCACCGCAACTTTCCCGTCCTCCTCCCTCTTCTACATACTAGTCATCACCTCGTTCTCTCTAAACCGTCATCCTCCTCCTCACTTCCTGATCTCCTTCACCTTGTCTTATTTTGTATCCTGGTTTATTTTTCTTTCTCCTGCTGCCTCAACAGCCTCCTCTCTCTCCTATTCTCTAGTTTAGATCTTTTCTCCTTCTCTTCACCAGCCTCACCTCTTTTACATCACCTCCTCCTCACCTTTTCTGTCCCCTTCTCTCCTGCCTCTGTTCCTCCATCTTTTCCTTCAACCTTAAAGTCCTCTTCACCTCTCAGAAACCATTTTCAGACACAGGATACGCAACATCGCTGCTTCATCATTCAGTTTCACATCAATGTTCATCCCAACTTCATTCTTTCATTTCCACCTCAGTGACAGAAGGAGCCACGGTGCAGTTTTTGTGACGCGCAAAGAGTAAAACAAACCTAGCTGACCGTCACTCACCTCGCCGTGAGATCCTGCATACACTAGAGCTCAAATACAGAATCCCATCCCCACGCTATTTCACCGACACGGCCATCCCGACACCCGACAATATACATAAATTAAAGACGCAGCAATAATCGATTTAGAATAGAATGGTCATCGTTATCAAATCATGAGGTGCCAAAGATTCCCACCCCTACCTGTTAGTCTGTTTTAATCGCAGCATAGATGAATTTTTATGGATATCAGAGTTTGTAAAAGACATGAAATTTAGGGCTGCAACTAACGACGCGTCGACGAGTCGTCTGAGCGCGATGCGTGATCAAAAGCGGAAGTGAGCGTGCAATGCAACAAATCTCCATCCGACCGGAGCGCAGAACACGGACGGACGTCGGCGCTGCATCGTGCATATATGTATGCACGATGCAGCGCAGACGTCCGCGTTTAGATACAGCTGTATAGTAAACATTGACATCCATGTTTACGAGATAACGCGGACATCTGATGACATTTTGATGACGTATCGTGCTCAGACGACTCGTCGACGCATCGTTAGTTGCAGCCCTATTGAAATTGTAAAGAAATTGCATCTTTTGTGTTTTCCGTGACATATTTGGACCCATGCTGGAGCAGAAATACGGAAAAAAGACAAAACTTTGCCTCATTCAATCAAAGGTATGTTGTGATCGTGTTCACGTTGGTGTATTAATGTGACTGCTTGTAGTTTTGACACAGCCGTGTTGAAAGTGACACAGAAATGAGTTCCGACCAAGTATTTTTATGACCGTTTCACTTTGCAGTAGATGTGAAACTGTAGAGCAAAGTGAATGAGAGAAGCAAACGGTGTCAGTGGTGCTCTCGATGATGCTTCTGGACAGAAATTGATGCTGAAATGTGTTTCAATCCCTCAATAAATCTGTTAATGCAACTGGAAGCGATTCAGACTCGCCTTATGCTGAAACTGATATGGAAATGTTAATGGGCCCAACCTCGTAAACTAAAGTGACCCGAGCGCTCATCCAAACACGAAACCAGAAAGTTCAGATGTTGTCGGATTAATGGAAATGTCTGAAACGGCCTTCATAGAGCTGACAGCCTTTAAAAGATGAGATCTGCAGATAGAGATGAAGCATTTCAAGTGGAAACACACTGGAATAACTAAGGAATCAGCTGACTTTGCTTTACTGACTGAATATTAATCTTTATTAGGCTGTGACGGAGCTATTTAATCACTGTTATTTTCTGAGACAACAGCACTATTCAGAGGGTTTATGTACTTGGAGAAAGAGCAAAGTGAACGAGAAAGGTGTGATTTTAGCCTCAAAATGTGTCTTTTGCCTGAGGGACCCATATTTTATGATATATGGCAGGAATGCACAAGGAACATGAAGTCCAGACAATATATTTAAGACAATTTATTTCTACATTTCACAGCAAATGAATATTTTTGCAAATAAGGACAATTGCAATGATTTGGATTAATGTTCAATAAAAGCTGTTAGCTGTTAGCTGTTAGAAAGGATGTTTCTGGATCAATATTGAGTCCCCGCAGGAATTCTTGATGGTGCAATCGCAACAATCAGCACGAATTCAAACAATTTCTGTGAATTCTCCATGACTTTGCAATTTTGTCCAATCATCGCAATTTTTCCAGAATTCTGGCCCGCCTCCCGTGAGTTCCACCAATCATAGCAGTTCCCAGCTCAAACGTAACGTACGTCACCAAATTCACATTCTCCTTCATAGTTTGAAGATGCAAACATGTCCCATTCCAATGTCTCTCATTTACCAACAAAAATTACTGCTGAAGACCGTGAAAAACAATTCCCTGATGTTCTTCACCAAAGTGGAGGTAAACTATTTTACACCTGTGCAATACTGTGGTGGAATACAAACAAAAATCATCGCCTGAAAAACACTTTTCTGTAGGAGAACGGCTGAAAGGAGCGGACCACAGACCAGACAAACCACCATGATGGAAGCTGTTGCATCCAGATCTGTTGGAGCTCTGAAAGAATGAAGGGAAGTTAGATTCATTAATGGACGTGACAAGCCGTGGTGTGTGTGAGAACACGTGTGTGAATACCAGGACGTGAAATTAATGTTTTAAGCCACTGACAGATATGTCCAAATATGATTCATTCAAAAGTAAATGATCCTTTAGTGTCTTAAATCTACCAACCACCTCATGTTAAACCAGTTTCTGGCTGCTGCTAGTTTCCCACCGTGGTGTGCCAGCTTGTGGAAATGGGTTGGAGCGTTAAAGAATTAGTTTAGGAAGAAATATTGCCAATTAAAATGTTGAAACATGTTGTAAAAGCTAAAAAAAAAAAAAAAAAAGCAAATTTTGAGCAACTGTCACTGTCTCCCACAGTTTTATCGCAACTTACATCACAATTTTTTAGAAAATCCGAACTCAGGCATTTTAGGGCCTCAACAATCTGGAAAAAAGCCCAAGAAATCCTGGAGAGACTGAATATTGGTGATGAAATGTGGACAAACCCTTCCTGTGAAGTACTGAAAGTGAGATGGAAATGTTATCAGGTCCAACAAAGTCAGATTTCTGTTGGGTCTTGCCATCAGATTACTAGAAAGGACTTGGTATCAGAGAGAGGCTCCAGTGTGCATCATCCTCACTCCATCCTTCACATTTTTCTGCTTTGTTTTCTGCTCCCTCGACTTGCCCTCCCCTTTCCTCACCCCATTTACCACCAACTTCTCCTCCACTTAACCCTTTCCCCCCCCTCCTCATCTTCACACTCCTCCTCCTCCCCTGGTTTCCTTCCTCCTTCCTGAAAACACAAAGCCGAAGCTCCACCAAGTTACATAATGCATGAACTAACCTCCTCCTCCTCCTCTTCCTCCCACTTCTCTTCCTCCCCTCTTCCTCCTTCACACCTAATCAAACACGGAGCGGAAACTGTCGAACAAGCAGCATTGTTAGTTTTCGAGGCTGTACACTGGTTGGGGAGGGGGGGTTACACATTACATGAAAGCGCCTCCTCCCAAAATGTTTGAATATGGAAACAAGCGCTTTGTGTTGTCTTCGGAGTAATGAGCTCCCTGTGTGCCACCGCCACATCTGGGCCATTAATAAAGGATGGGGGGATGAGGAGGGGAGGAGTAAAAAAATAAATAAATAAAAAATAGAGGACACATGAAACACAAAGCAATACAGCCGAGAGCGATGCCACGCTTTGAAGCATCTCCCACTGGGTGTGTGTGTCGATAAGCTAAGGTAGAGCAAACAGACACAGCCGCAAACGCAGAATAAACAACAGTTTGTCACTGTCAGCTGCTAAATTCACTGAGGCAACTGGCTCGGCGCAAGGAAAAGTTCCCAAAAAAGATCACACATGCAGAAATATCGCCATTTTTAAAAGATTCTTGACTTTTTTCACCTTTGTATCAGGACGCTTTCTGGTTGCTTTTTTTTTTCCAATAAAGTGCTCCTCCGTCGTTCCGTCCCAGCAGCCAGAATGGTTTGTCCAAACGCTGGAAGGCTCGTGATGAACGATGTGTCGGCCAGCGGAGGCCCCAGAGTTTCTAACTAGAGCTGACTTCAGCCCAGATGAGCTCAAGCTCGTATCTCCGAGGCCAGTTTGGCAGCCGTTTCACTGCCGCATCACCAAATGTGAGCCAAGATTTGATCTTCTGGAGCATTTTCAACGCTACACCCACAATAGGCTGCGATCTGGTTTCTCCCTCGGCTTTTCCAGAGTTCTTTTTTAGACCGAGTCTGGAAAACAAGTTAGAAAAACAGCGTAATGATAATTGTAGCCATTATGGAGCATCTTTCTGCACTCAGGCTTAAGCTAAATTGGTATAATTCCACCAATCAGTGAATGTGCAGCTGATATCCACGTCGACCTTTAAGACTTTCATCGCTTCATCATTCAGTCCTGGGTCAATACATTCTCATTAAAAGTAAAAAAAAAAATGTTTTCTTATGTTCATCATCAATTTCAATCAGTTCATCCTTCAGGTTATATTGAACATTGGTGCCAAATTTAAAGAAATCCCCTCCAGGTTTTCAAGAGATATTTGCGATAATAGAATGAATCCAAAAACGTAAAGCCTCTGTCCACGTGACAGCCGAGGTTGAACTGTTTCAGCTGATAAAAGCAGACGTGCTGGGCGTTAAGTGTGAGAAGACAAGATCATTTCACTCCTGTTTCAGCTACTCTTCATTGGTTAGTTTTAGAACTGTTTATACTGATTACATGGAAGCAATGGGAGCAAAAAAGTCCAAGAGTCAGGCGCCTAAATATCGTTCATCATTCCACGTTTTTGTTTGGAAGTCATCTGTTCTTTACTTCGTCTGCTAAAAGCGTAATAATTCTGTGTTAAAGGAACAGTTCAGTATTTTCAGAAACACATTTATTATTTTCTTTCCAGTAGTTAGAAACTATCCCTTATTTCACAGGGGTTTCTTTGCTGAAGGCAGGAGTCTCAACTGGTTGCCTGGCAACTGAGTGAAGTCGTGAGCTTCAGGTGTGCTTCGACTTGTAAAGGTGACAAATTTGTGACTGCATCGGTTGGATCTGTTCGCCACGTCTCCAGTGCAGCATGAAGTAAAAACCTTTTTAGTTATTTCTGCTTACAAACTCTGAAACTGCTGACTTCATTTTTTAACACACATTAACTTTAGTTCGAGTTCGGTCTCCATGGAAGAAATCAAGGTCCAACTTCCTTAGCTCTGCAGAGCCTCACTTGTCCAGCTCTCCTCTGTCAGTATCCTCCAGCTCAAACTTTCATGGTAAGACAGCAGGTCTTTCTGAGTGCGTGTGTGTGTATTTAGTGTGTGTGTTTAGTGTGTGTGTGTGTGGGTCCTTCCCAGCATGTACAGTATCCAATTAAAGCCCAGAATCCAATTTACATTCTGCTGCTGCCTCGGCCAGGTGGCTGAGGGGAACGGTGTGAGGGAGAGAAGGGCTGAGAGGGAGATAAAGTTCTCCCCCCTAATTAAAACTGAAACATGGTTTCAGTCTGAAGGTGCAGAGCACTTTTTCTCCAAGGCTTTATCTAGGTCAGCGTGGTTGTAAAGTGACATTCAGCAATACAACTAATGGGGATGTAAGGGGGTTTTAAATGAGAAGAATCACTGTTTGGACAGGTACAGAACTCATCGGTGCCGTGGTTTCAAAACTGAAGTAAAGAAACGAACATGACGGGGATTCATACACTCACTGGTTCTGTGATTTCAGTAACTTCCTTACAGTGAACAGCAGAGTTAGTTGCTGGGAGGTGATGCATCCTGGAGGGAGAAAGTGATAGAAATGTGACCCAATGGATTATTTACCTGTATTTAGTTCACTGTACATCATTAATTTATTTCCCATTGATGCCATTTTGTTTATTTTAGTGTATATTTGTGTGTTTTTGGCCACATACTATTAATTTTGTTCTAATGTGCGCATGTGGACAAGCTACTACATTACATGACACAGAACCCTCAACAACAAATGTTTTTAAACTATTAAAGCTGCACAAATCAGTCTTTTTATACCCACTACAAAAACACAGCTGCATAAGCACCAATGTACGGCTCTGCTGTTAGCCAAATGCTAACTTTGGCATGCTAACATGTTCACAATGACAATTCCATGGTAGCTTACTAATATTTGCTAATTAGCAATAACCGCAATGCTAAGCTACTGGGAATATCATCAGTTTTGCAGGTATTTGGACATAATTGAAAGTATTGGACAAACTGAAACCTAGCAGAGCATCACCACCGGGACTACACTTCATCCTGGATGGAAGCTGAATGTGAGCTGCAAATTTCAGGACAATCTATCAAATACATGTTGACATTTGTGGTTTTCAGAAACTGCAAATGTCACCATTATTGTGTGGCTAGAAAAGAAAAGTCAGGGATCAACAAGGTTGGCATGATTGACGCTCTGGGGACAGAAAATGTCTAAATGTGAAGGCATTCAATCAAGCAGGTGAAGATATATATAATTTATAAGTGGTGGGTCAACCAGCAAAAGGAACCGCCAAGGAATGCGGCGGAGTTATGTGACGATCAGTGTATGTGTGTTTATCTGTTAGCAACATCACTCAAAAACAGAATTTGGATGAAATTTTCAAGGAAGGTCAGAAATAACACCAGGACCAACTGCTTAGATTTTGGCAGTGATGCAGCTTATAGTCTGGATCCACGAATTTGTTAAAGATTTCTGTATCATTGCCAGATAGCGGCATTGCGTCACTGTAACCATGACAACAAGTGAACACTACATCAGCTGCCTGCTGATGATCACATGATTGCGATACTACTACAAATCGACCACTGCGGACTTATCAGGACTTATCCGTCATAAATCATACAAGGAATGAGCAGCCTTGGAGGAGTACTGCGCTCTCTGAGCACTTATCTTTGTTGTAAATGTATTGTTTGTTTGTTATCTTTCTTCTTGCCAGGTCATTGCTGTAAATGAGAATTTGTTTTCTACTGATTCAACCTGGAAAAGTAAAGAAATATAAAAGAAAAACATGGTCCAATGCTCGCTAACAACCGAAGATGCATGTGGTTTAAAAGATAACTTGCGGTGAAACTGCCTGGGAAGGGATCTCAAGACTGTGCTGCAAGTACCTGATAAGTGGTGTTAGAGATATCCACTCCTCCCTGAAAACTCTTTGGTCTTTTCTGTACAGAATGTGGATATCAGATTTACCATTCAGACAGAGAAGTATTTTGTATTTTGATTTAGCCAAACCACGCTAAAATAAAATCATCACCCTCCTAATCATGATGGACTCCAGAGTTCTCAGCGGTCAGGTGTCTGACTGCTTTAAGTGTTCATAGAAAGAAGTCTACTCGCTGTACACTTTCACTTTAAATGATCAAACAGCGGTGATGAAACTTCTCTGGGGAATTCTGATCTTGTCAAATTGCGTGACTCGTATCAACATGTGACTCGGCGCCCCCTCAGAAATCCTGCTGTGAGCGAACGCTGTGTTTTGCAGCTGACTTGGTGTGCCACCATCGCTTTAACATAACGCGCAAATATCTGTCGGGATCGCAGCTGGTTTTCAACCTGTGATCTGTTTTTTCCCCCTCTCTGCGTATGCGTCTCTTTAAAAGCCACAGCGCTGTATTATTTATCAGCCTGGGGAGAGGCGCTGTTCGCGTCTCGTCTCTCACTCCTCATGTGTTCTGATTGTCTCACTAATTCCCGCTCGTTTCTGCAGGTGACATGGAAATGCAGCCGCTCTGATCTGCATGTTCGCTTAAAAAAAAAAAAAAACGGAGGGAAAGTAAACCGTTCATCACATGCGAGTTCTGATTCTGAACTATTCACGTGCACTATTCACCTACTTTATCCTAACATATACTTTCATAGCTGCATTCTACTAGAACTTTCTGCAACAACCTTGTTTTCCACAAGCAATCAAAGCCAGTATGATTTCACCCTCGCTCCTTTTCTTCCACAACATGAATTGAAATGTGATTGTTTCACACTGATTATGATGATTTTTTAGCATAACTTAACTTCTCTGGGATACCTCCTTTAACTAATTGCTATCACGGGCCCATGACTCTGTGTTACGTGAAGTAGCTCAACTAATTTGAAAAATTTAAACTCTGATTTGATTGTAAAACAGGCCCACACATTGTGTTGAGGCAAAATAAACACACGACCGAGGTTACAAATATTCATGAGGCTGATTTATGGTGTATTTAATGGCACAATAAGCAATAAACTACCAGCAGCTGTACTTGAACGCCACACGCTGTAGGCGGCAGCAACCCGATTTTAAATCCATAAAGACTAAGGGTAATAGATTAAACATCTCCTGGCTGTATAGTGAGAGACCTGCTTTTTTGCAGTCCGACAGCACGAGGTGGAAACAGTCTGAGCAGAAACAAAGCGACTCTTTTTGCTTCCAACAAATCAGATGGAACTTAATTAGAACATTAAACCTGCCTGTGCATTTCTTGGAAGGTGAATTCTTGTTGCTGCCTTCAGGATGTTGCTTTTCTCTGCTGTCTGCAGAGCTAATAGTTATTCAAAGTCCCTCGTCTCCTCCGCTGTGCACCTTCTCTGTTCTTAATTAAAGCATTTATGCATGACCTTATTATCCTGTGTATCCTGTTCGTCTTCTGTTTAGAGAAAGAGCTGAAAGTAGTCATTTCTGGATGCATTTATTAATAATTCCGCATATAGCTTGTAACCTTTTATTCATTTCCTGTATGTATTCAACACCTGTCAGATATGCATTCCTTCCTGTTAATGTGGCAGCAGTTGGACGTGTCAGTTTCATCTCTGAATGGACACTCAAAATTTGCGCTGGACATCTTTCTGAATAACTTTCAACACAAACAGACAAGCACACATAAAATCCCAGCATACTCTGAGTCGTGCGAGAAGACTTTGTCCACATTTTAGCACCAAAAGTGGTTCAAAAACGTCACTCATTCATTTTATCGTACAATTTCTCATCTATGATAACGGAAAATATCCTTAAAAACACAAATTTACCAGAACAGGACAGATTAATCAGACTCACCAGTAATGAGTGCAATCTAGGTTTTGACAAAACATTACCAGCAGTTTTGTTCAGTTTGTCGCTTCCAGCTGTTTGTAGGAGTCTTTCCTCTGAGTTTATTAAATACGTGCAGCGTCACACAGCAGCAGGATCTATGAGCGTCTTTAAAAAAAAAAAAAAAGAGTGGTGTGCATTATCACTCATGAAACAACAGCACCTTTACCTTCACTAATTACCTCTACAGAGGATCCTCGACTTACATCGGAGTTCCGTTCCAACTGATCTACAAAATTCGATTTTCACCATAAGTCAGAACTCCGGAGAAGATGTAAACAAAGCCGTTACATGCATCACAATATCAATCAGTTTACATATTTGTACAACTGCAGTAACGACAAGCAGTCATTAGCTCAGACTGAAACAACTCGGTAGGAAAAAAAATGCAAACAAATCTGTTCCTGCATCACAATATTAATCAGTGTACGTATTTGTACTGTACAACTACAGCAACGAAAACAGTCATTAGCTCACCCAGTAGCTCACAGAGCATTTTATTACATCCAGTTTAACTTCCATGGAGACAGCTTTCCTTTTCAACGAAGCATCAGAAGAGTCTGATTTACGCATGGGAGCCATAATGAAGTTAGTGAATGTAGCATAATGTACTGTACTTTCTGGACTGTAAGCCGCTACTTTTTTCACATGCTAGTTAGTCATTTATTTATTAGTGCATTATCATGCTTAGTCACTTACTATACCCTCTAATCTTGCTTGAGTGGCAAATATTTCCCACATGTCACTGCTTTCTACATTAATATGGGGAACATTAATGTCCAGAGAACTTAAATTTCAGCTACAGAACAAATCCCATGTCTGAAAGGGCTCCACTGTGCACTAATGCATTTATTTTCCTGTATGTCTCTTTGATAGTGTGTCCTTCGACTGTTGACTAGAAACAGTTATCCAAAGTTTACAATAATTTTTAAGGCATTTATTAATGATTCCATATATAGATTTTAAGCTCATCTTCACCACATCAATGGGACCTTTCATTTTTTCATGTTTCTATCGATCTGGGTGGTACGCTACATTGTCCTGATAGATTTCTCAAAAACATCTTAAATTCAATTTCAGCATGAATGCAACCTTGACTAACCTCAGAACAAACAGACTGGGTACAAACATCAACAGCTCCAGGATCAATACGTCTTTTGTGGAAGAAAATGTGACATAATTAGGTTTTTTTTGTGATAAATGTGTTGAATACCCTCCAGTCAGAATGAGCCCATCTCGGAGGGCGTAGGTGTTCTGAAGCTCCTCTGAATGAGCCGTGGGCGAGCAGGGATGAGCTGCGATGGAGGGCTGCCAGTCTGCAGGTTTTCACTGTGAACCAAACACCTCAGCGGGTGATTTCACTCCTGTGTTCCTGCTGTCTACGTGAAGAAGTGCTAATCAGTGGAATCAGCTGCCGGAGCCTTCGAGCGACCGGCCAGCCTCACCTCCCAGACAGGCCGATCTGCCCCGGCACACGGCGCCTTCCTGGGGAGACGACTAATCAGCCAAACACCTGCGAGAGCTGGACGGCTTCATGAGGCTGAGAGGGAGGTGTAGAAAGTGACAGCCATGTTGTAAAAAGTGATCAGCAGTGAGCCGCACTCCAGCAGCAAACTGACAAGTGGCTGTTCTCCCACGCTAGCTGCTCACCAGCGGACGCATTCACAAGACGTTTTAAGCAAGAAAACAATTCCAGTGTACATGTAGTACAGTGTACAACATCCAGGATATAAGCACACTCTAAATATACTGTAAATACTGCAATGCATGTAGGACAGTGTACAATGTCCAAGATGTCTACAAGTTCCCCAGCAGGAACCACTAAATGTGCTCTAAAATGCACCATAAATACTGCGATACATGCAGCATCTGATACCAACCAGTGTGCACGGCAGCTTTGTTGAATTTGTCTATAACTGCAATCAAAATCACAGTTCATAAGATCGTAGTTATTTTTAATATTTCGACAATTCTACAATTTCATTTAGCAGACGTTTTTGTCCAAAGCGACGTACAACACAAGCAAGAATTCAGACATAAGGAAAAACCTGTAGTAAGTGCAAAAAGTGCTTCAAGTGTGATTGGTCAAAGATGTTGCCATCAAGTTGCAGAAGAATTGCCAATATTTTACAGTTATTCAAGTGCACTTCCACATAATTGGATAATAAGCAGAGCTCCTCCTACATTTCTGCTAATGTTCAAATGCTTGAACCAAAAGAAGTCTTCTCCTAGAGAACATATGTACCAAATCTACCCAAAATGCCTCACTTGGTAAACATCTGCTTATCTTTTTTTTTTCTTCATTTTTTGTTGTATCTACGTAATGAATCATAAACTAGTAGTATGTCCACGAACAGTGTAAAAATGTAATGCAGGAAACATACAGTAGACTATGTATGGAACTTATAACCCCACCATTTTGTCTGTAAGACAGAAGCATTGAAAATATTTGTCCTTATATTACGTTTCCCAAACAAAAGCTGACTTGTCCATTCCAGCCCAGTGTAAATCTGTATCACTTCTGTTTGAATAGTTTTGTGGTTTTAAGTACACATTTATTTCCAACAGTCAGAATTACTAAGGTGCAGTATTTTTCCTTGGTTCTATGGAATTATTTTTAACCTCCTCAGACCCGAGCTTTGGTTTGGTTTGCATTTTAGTTTTTTTTCTACTTAATTGGAATAAGGAGTAACCAATATATAATAACTGGATAATATCAGATATCTGATTATGTTTATTACATTTACATTATTTTTTTTTTTACTAGATTTACATTGTTATTACTACTACTATTATTTGTAGTAGTAGTAGTAGAAGCAGTAATATTAGTATTATTATTAGTATTAACAATATGCCCTGTTGGAAAAAATCAAATCAAAAACATGTCCACATATGGGGACGGCAGGTCTTAAGAGGTTAAATTTGTACATCATTTTTATTCCCTTTTTCTTCAAATTTATCTTCAGTTTAGTCTAACTATGGGCTAAAGAATTAAGATATAAGCCCATTTTTTTATGATAACTTTCTTATCAAGAGGCTGAATGTTTGGTATGGAGAAAGACGGCCATCATTATCAATATTTAATACACTGCTTGTTTACCAGGAGCAGAAGAGTTTTGATCTGTTTCAAGTTATTTTTCTGCATTCAGAGCAGGTTTGCATGTGTAACTTGGCTGTTGTGTGCGTTTGTATGCGTTCATGGACTGTTGACAGGTCGACAAATCAGCTTTGATTTCACGAGACATGTTGGTCGCCACATTAAAATCTGTTCAAGTGCTGAAACATGCTGATACGCTTTTACCAGGTTCTCAGTTTTTCCTCTCGTCCAGGTGAGTTATGATCACATCCCGATGGACACACAGACACACACATGCACACAAACACACCTCAGCCTTGGTCAAAGAGCCCCAGATGGTTGTAAATCGTCTTTTATGAGCAGTACTTGATGAAAGCGTTTCCCTGGACACAGTTTTTTTTTTTTGGCCTTCTGGCAGGGTGTTGGTTTATTTCTTCACACACCACTGACTTTATGTTCCATCTCTATCATTCTGCCCTGACAAGGACCAGATAGCAGCAACAGGACACATCAAAACTATATGAATTATTCAGATTCGTCCAACAGCAGATGCACAGTCTGCTGGAAAGTTTCAAACTTTCACTTTTTCAAATGGTCACAGAAATGGTGGAATATGTTTGTCTCTTAAACTGACCACAATAAGACTGAAAAAAGCTGTTGCAGAACGTACAGATGTTGGTGTAGCGGCCAAATCAGTGACTCGTCTTAACACTTTTTCCTTTGTTTTTTGCTTAAAGGTCTCTACACCATGATTTCAACAACATAAGTTCCCAGCTTGCTCCACTGTACAACATGAATCTAACAACCTTTGTGCATGACCTGAAATTTGTTCAGTGCAGATTGCACGATGAAAACGCAGCTGAATCTCAGCCTACGATGGACGCGAGTCGACGTGAATGCACAAGAATAAAACGTCATCAGTGTGCAACATCCATCCATGAAAACTAAACAAACGAAGCACAAACGGAGCTTCTACAATCACAGGGACACTAGCCAAACATGAATGGAGCCCTCGCCCTGCTGACACTTATGTGTTTGGAGATAAATCTTGAAAAAAGGAGGAGGACATGGAAAGAGAAGAATTTCTTTAAATTTTATAGTGTCTGTTAATAAGAACACACTTTTATTTTTTTGATTTTTATTTTTAATTGCTAGTTCAATGTCTTAACTCTATGAGGTGCAGTAAAAAAGCAGTCTGTATACACTTCAGGAAGAAAAAAGAAGCTATAGTCTTAACATTGTGGTTTCTGATTAAAGACAATGTGATTTTTACTGCCATGGATTCTTAAATTTCCTGTCTGGCTGCCTTGTATCTCAGCCCTTTGACTCTGCTGTGACAAATTTCTGGTTCTAATGTAGCGAGCAGGCGACTCGGAGAGCTGAGAGACAAGAATGATGCGAGAGCAGGAGGGAAGAGGCTGATGGAGACAGAGAGGTCTGAGACTTAGCTTCAGAGAGGAGATGGAGATAAAGAGCAGAGGGAAAGATCGAGATAAACTCAGAGTTTGGGGGCATGAGAGAAGGAGTTGATTAAAAGGGAAGAAAAAGAAATAGTGTGGAGGAGATAAATTTGGTGAGGAAAAAAGAGAAGAAACGTCCCCTCTAAGACTAAAGGGGAGCTCCTCTTCTTCTTTAATTTGCCAGCAGCTCTCTTTGACATTGACCCAGGGGTGTACAATAGTGGTGCTTTGTCTCTTTCATTCTCTTCCTCTCCTGCTTTAATAGACTTCTGAACAAACCTCCAAACACACTGTTGGTTTTAGCTGGCCAAGATCAGCAATCCCGTTAACACCGAGTCAGAGAACGGAAGAATAAATTCTCAACAGACGAAGAAGCCCAGCAACTCTTAGACTTTGACCATATATAGAATACGTACCACTGAAGAAAAAGTTGTTCCCCCCCCCCCAATTAGAAATCTAATCCACATTTGGATTCCTTGAAAACAGCACCAGTTCTGCTACTATTTGGACACACTATAGTATGCACTCCACAGAGTCGATCATGCTTTTATTTTTGTTCCCGTCTAGATTTCTGTAAAGCACACCACATGGAGTATTACTCATCCTTCCCTCCATCACCTTTAACTTGTTGCAAAATGCTGCTGCCACAGTTTTCATCATTTCTAGAAAACACGATTCTGTAACTTCAGGCCTTGTGTCCATGCGTGGTTCGCATTAACATACATGAGCGAGGAAATCTGTTAACAACACTCCTAATATACATTCATTTATATTTAACTCCCAATGTAGATTTGCTTACTTCAGTCGAGTTTTTAAAATCACACTGAAAAGCAATAATTGCTCCCTTTAGTAAGTTCTCCAGTTAGTGTATCAAAAGAAAATGGCATTAATAAAATTAGTAAATTGAAGTGATAATTACACCTATAATACATGTGGGTCTGTGCTATAATACAGGTGTGATTTCCTTCAAAGTGCTCAGTCTATAAAGGTCAGAAGGCTGTTCTTCCTCCTCACACAAACCCACACTAATGGTGCATTCAGGTACTCCCCTCCAGCTCATATTTGCATTTAAACCGGTGGACGTCCAACACAAAAGCTGCATCAGCGAATAAATATCAACTGAGGCCTGGCAGCAGCAGAAACACTGAGTCTGAACTCTGCTGCTGTTTGGTGTCTTCACATGTCTGAGTGTCTACGAGGCACTGGAGCAGAGCTATTAGTGTTTTTGTGATGCGTGGCCTGTCACAACGGGAGGCAAACAGCAACGCCTTGGGCTAAAGTTGCAATCCATCCCTTTCTGTCCCGTTCTCACAGCCCCTCTAGTTTCTAATTTCGACAGAATTATTCCATGATGCTTATAAATTTTATGTGCAATAGCTCTGCGGTGAAGGCAGCACTGATTGGAGGCAGCGAGGGGAAGCTTGGTTCCCATTGTGCCCCCTGGCTTCTGCTGTTCATATTGTTCATGTAATGTATTTACCAGGAATGATTACCCGACATCTGAAGAGAAACACCTGGAAAATACACCGGTTACCTGATGTCTGGGCGAAAAGAAGTCCTCGAGCACTTTGGGAGAATTTTTGTTTTGACTCCAGCTAGAAGTCAAGAAGTAGCCAAAGCAGAGTCGAACATTTCCACATTTAAAGTCTATGATATAGGAGTATCAGCACATGCCTGTATGAGGAGAGATGAGAGGTGGGTCTGCAGCTACCATCAAGAGAAGAAACAGCAGTCTTCACATTGGAAGAACCCACAGTTTTTAAGTTTGCTCCAGTGAAAGAAGTGGCACACACAATGCATTTTCATTTTAACTAGCTTCAGCCACAGCAAATAAAACCAAAGCTCAGACTGGTTCCTTCCCAGATTGTGCTTTGAGCTCGTGATGTAAGCGACACTGGAGAAGCGCCAAAAGGAGATGCTCCGCCTTTTAAAAAAAAATAATAAAAAAATCCTTTCTTCACTGTCCAAAATCGCGAACGTTCAGCTACGCTCAAATTTCCTGGATTATCTACAGCTTATTTGGCCAGTTCCATAATCATTGCTCCTCACCAGTCCTACTTATTAGACCTGACTCTTAATAACGGCTTCTTCTTCCTCTCCAAAACGAAATCCAGGTTGAAGATCATTCTTTTGACGGTTTAGAGGATTTGGCGCCCATCTTAAATGCTGGTTGACACGTTGAAATAACGGGACTCCAGGGAGCGTTATGAGCATCACAAAATCACAGGTGAGCTGGGAGAAACACTGGGCGACACAAAGACTACTTCAATCACAGCTGAATTTAAACAATTTTTTTTATTTTTAGAGGCAGTTTCTGAACTTTTATGTACAAAAATGCACATTTATTTCCCATATTCATTGATGAACTTCTATAGGAACATTTTGCCTTCAAAATCTTGCATGTACACCATGTTACCAATGTGCAGCAAAATGTGGGTTTTTCTATAGACTTATCTTTCTTCTGACTTTCGGTTAAGACTAGCGATGTCCACTATTTGCTTTTTGGCCCATAATCGATATGCCGATATCGTTCAACTCTCAATTTCCAATTCCGATATCAACCGATATCGATATATGTGGATTATTTAATTTTAGGTAACAACTCATATCTCCTGTATTGGAATGAACACATTATGCCTAATTTTATTGTGATGTCCCATTGGATGCATTCTCAAATGCAACAAGGCTTTCAGACGTAAACATTGTCTGTGCAAAATAACAAAACTACTTCGACTTAAGTTATGGAAAAAATTATATATGTTATTTTTTAATTGCCTCAAAATACAGTTCACACTCTCCCTCCTATGAGTCCAGTAAATCCAGGCATTATTTTATCGGTTTTCATGACAGGCAAAAAAATATAACAATATTGACCGATATATTTTTTGCCATTTTATATCGGTGGGCCGATACTATCAGACAACCCTAGTTAGGACTTTTACACCTTTTCCATTGTCTCTGTAGCTGATGAGATTTTTACCAAGAAAACAATGAATTTCTCTCTTGATCCTTGTATTTTTAATCTACTGAGCAAGCTGGCTAATATTTCTGCAGTTTTACAATAGTGGCCATGTTTGTGCATGTAGGAATCAGACCACAATACACAGATGAGGACATTCTTTACATATAACCCATCAAAATCATATGTCTAAACTGTAATTCACCACCCTTTGGAACCTGACTGAGTGTAACAGTCAGATAAAGCCTCAGTCTTTGACTCAAAACCCACATTAGCTTTCTAACTAGCGTCTGCTTTGAAGTAAAACCATGGACTGAACTACCAAACAAACATCCACCAGGGATAAAAAGTGCTTTAGTAGCATCAGTTTGCAGGCTGTGCACATCCACATGCGGCTACAACCAACTGAGCAGCTTAGAAATGTCTCTTTAATGTCTAAAAAATTAGGACGTTAATGGGTGTGATGTTTCCATGACAAGAACCTTTGTCTATATATCGTCTCTCCAGCAAAATTGTGTGTTTTATCAGCAGGAAGGTGCCAATGAAGCACCCTGAAAAAACAGTTTTTCTGTTACGAACGCGTGCTATCTTTCAGAAAGCGTCTGTGATGGATCCGTTTTGCTTATTCTCATTTCTCTTCCTATTTTCCATGTTTCTCTGCGCTAACTTGGCACCCGATCAGGAGAGTTTATGCAGGAGGGAAACCATTCCTCTGAGCCTCTGCCTGTTTTAGTAAAGACTAATTGGGCCTCTCATTAACAGTATAGCAACCTTCAGCTGTTAATGATGTGGAACTTTTTGATTTGGCTGCCTGGGAGTCGGGAGGTTTGCATGCAACGTCAAGATCAAATTAGGGAGGTCTGGACTCGGCGCTGAGGAGGAAGTAGCATTAACCTCCTCATTTGTTGTGTCTGCTGGTTGCTGCCATTAAAGCAGACATTAAGAGATGCATTGTGCAGGTTGCCCTTTAACAGAGACATTTTTCAATTCTTTTACAGCCTACACTGGTCAAACAGGTTAAATTATCTGAAGTAGAATGAAATACTCTTGTTTATTACTTGCTACAGCAGAAAATTGCACGCATAATTTGTTACATTTGTGTTCTTAATTTTTTGCTTTCTCTTGCTGTCAGCAGACAAACTTTATGATAGCGAGTCCTTTTTAGGATGAGGACTGAAACTAAGACGTATTTTAATTGCCCAATAATCTGTTGATTATTTTCTTGCTTAATTAATTTGTTGTTTTGCATCTAAAATGTCAGACTGTGGTTTAATTGGTTTAAAATGGTTGAATTTACTATCAGATGAAGAACAAAAACAGGAAATATCCAAACACAAGAAACTGAAAGCAGAGAATTTTGACTTTGACTTCAGAAACTACTCATACCAATTCATAAATGAAAAAAACAGTTGCAGATTAATTTAATAGTTGACAACTAATTCATTAATCATTGCAGCTGTACTGAGGATACAGACTTCACAAGAAGATACTGATTAAAAGTTTAACAAGAAACTTTTGCCGACATAAATTTTTGAAGACTTTTTTCCTTATTATTGTTGGTATATAGAAGTTAGAATCTAGCTAATTTGAGGTGACATCACATATCTCCTGTGGTGGAATTAACACATCATGCCTAATTTTACTGTGATGCCCCATTGGATGCATTCTCAAGTGCAACAAGGCTTTCAAATGTAAACATTGTTTGAGCAAAATAAGAGTTTTAAAAAACATCAATAACAGTCAACCTATTATGAACACTTCTTTCAAAGTAAAAGCATCACAGTTCAAGCAGCTCAAACCCTTCCAAGAAGCCAGAGCATCAGCAGAGGCAGCAATAGCACCTTACTTTTTAATAAAAGTGTGTAAACAGCAAAATGCTAGCTTCCTACCTTCTCTGATGTCTATAGAGGTACATACTGGATGAATCACTGCTCGGTATTTTCACCCTAAGAGTCTAACGAAGAAAACGCCTCCAGGCTTTTGTATTTTCCTTTTTTTTTTTTTGTGGAAAAGGTGGCGAATGTTGTGGGGTTAAAAAATACTCCTGTACGTGCGGACAAGGTCTTAACAGGCCCTGAATCCTCCAGAACGCCTCGGGTGAAGCTGCGCTGCTTCATCCTGATTACTCTGATCAATTCCAGCTGCTCTGTATTTGCCACAGGCCTTTTTCACAGCAGACATTTAGACTTTTCCTGGCGAGATAAGCCCCAGTGTTGCTGCTAACGCCGTTCTGTTACAGTGTCCCGGTAAGACGCGACAGTGAGCCAACATGAGCCACACCAGAACCCTGAATGAAATTACACATTTACATCCGTGTTTTCTCCATTTCAAGCTGCGAAAAAGGCATGAAAAGGAAGAGTTTTCTAGTTATTTCTGTCAGTTAGTCAGGTTTCTTTGCCACACTGCATGGGCGTGACTCTTGTTTCCCACCCCCCACCCCACCCCCATGTATTTTCTTAAATACTCAGATAATTAATCTGCTGCCAGCTTCGTGCCAGTAACCTGCCTGTGTCTTTAGATTCCCGTCTTCACCTTCATCATCTTCACCTCAATCCTCCCCGCTGAGCTGTATTTAAGGTGACCTTATTCTGCAGCAGGATCTGGGTCTTCTGCTGAAATCCAGTTCATTCACACGCATGATTTGACCATTGAAAGATTCTTCACCCTCTAAATTCCTCACAAACCAGCCGACAGGTTCAAAAGACATCTTTTTAAACAATTCAATGCATCAGAATTACACAATTTGAAAGCCAGAAACTATAAAAGCAGAAAGGTTCATTTGACTTTCGATGGTCCTTGAACTAATCATGTGTGGTTCTGTGGGAAAAATGGACCAAATTTAAGCCTTAAATTGTGATTTTTCATCAAAATCCTCTTTAGTCTACATGGAACATTTAAAAGTATGACAAAAGTAGAGTTTTTGCATCAGATTCTGTAAAAAAAATTTAAAAAATAAGAACTGAAAACTCTACACTGCTTTCTGCAATTGTGATGGATGACAAACTCTACGACACTTCAGTAGGAGGCAAGTATAGAAACTAATTAGAGAGACTGAGAGCAAAATAAAGCATACTTAAAGGGGAACAACCCCAAATCTCGTTCCGAAATCACGCGATAGCTCGCGCCAAAACGTGTGATTTCGGAACGAGATTTGCTTCCTAGCGTCCTGAGCTTTGGATACAGACGACAACAAAGAGCGATCGCCAAGTAATGTGGAGGTTTTCGTTCACTTCTCATCTCTAGTATGTTGTGGGACACTGGTTGAGACTATCCAAGCCGGTCAGTGTGGGAAAAAAAGCACGTTAGGGCGGACTTTGACGCGGGGGGGCCAGTTGCCCCATACTTTTCACTAGCTGAGCTGCTAGCTGAGCTGCTAAGCTGCCTGCCTGGCTAAATACTGGAGCTATGTCGAAAATTCATTTCTCCATCACTCACATGTATGAAATTACATATGGAAACAGACCCCAGGTTGAAAAAAACCGAAGTTCCCCTTTAATGCCAGATGGTTTGAAGTCGTGTACAAAAGGAGGAAGTTGTCAGCAAGGTGTTGAAAGATACATTCCGCATGGTGAAATATCTTTTAAGATTGATGTGCAGTCATGCAAAAAATGTCTCTTTTTTAGAGGTTGCACAGTAAAACAAGCATAGTTTGTAAAGTCCTATTTTTTGTTTCCAGTAGTAGTAACACCTGTGGCCACTTGGAAACGTGTTGTACATGTTCACTACAGGTTTTTTCAGCTTTTTAAAAACAAACATTTAATGAAATTCAACTTTTTAAAGGATGGATTATGTTCTTTTTGTCATTTCTTACTTTAGAATAGCATTACTTTGTAAACTGACAACTCAGTAAGGAAAAGATGGTTTTACCTTACAGACATGCTTCGACTGCATCTGCAGTCTTCCTCAGAGCGTCACCCGACGTGTCGTTTTGATCAGGTGACAGATCTGTCAGACTGGTCACAACCACCATCGTCCAGTGGTCTCTGGAGGATGGAATTCCAGGTATGCGAGAGGGTGTAGCTGTAAAACTTGAAATCAGCCATCACGGACCACTGCAAAAGAAATCACCATATCATGGACTAGGACAAGGGCAGGATCAGAACATTGGAGGCCAACAAATACAAACGATGGATAAAGGAGGCCATAGAGATCAGGAAGCAGGTGAGCAGTTCCATGAACACCTGGACTCCATCCTCCAGAAACCACCGAACGGCGGGGGGTGTGACCGATCTGACAGATTCTGACCAATAAAAACCTGATGAAAAGATGATGCTCTGAGGAAGTCCACAGACGCAGCTGAAACATGCCAGTAAGGTAAGAACCATCTTTTCCTTCCTCAGCTGTCAGTTAAAAAGCTTATCTTATTTTTTATGCTTTGTGGTATTCTAACTTTGTCATGCTGCCTTAAATGCATTTCTCAGTTCTTTCTATTTGTATTAATGGTTGTGCTGTTTCCATAAGAGGTGCAGGACTTTATACTGCAGTGAAAAATGAGCTCACAGTGAGAAAAAATATAACAGAAGTGAATAATGCCCAGAAGGTAACTGGAGTTCAGAGTGTTAATGATGCTGCAGGACACTTTTTAACCACATGAGCATTTTTCAGAGGCCAAAATGGAACAAACTCTGCCTGTATGTTCTTTGTCCCACTGAAACCTGCTTCATTAGTTGCAGTCCTCTTTCCTGGTGTGAAGCACTACAGTGCAGTCTACTGTGTTGTCCAGACGTCCATGTGTTTGCAGAGCTGGACTGCCGGTGATGTGAAGTCTGTTAGCAGCCATCGCACACTCCACTGTGAGCACCCTTCTGTAAATGACCGGCTGCCCTTCTGCCCACTCAGACTGTCAGCTGTAATGACATTTAGCTGTTCTGCTGGATTGGTCTCCATGCAGGTGTGTGTGTGCGCAGTGTTACCTTGTGGATACAGCAGCTGCATTTTCAAATATTTATCACGTGTTAGTCTATTCTGACATCTGGGAACATGTATTAAATGTTTCTTGACCTTTCAGACGGGTAGAAAGGAGACCAGCAGCCTATTCTCATGTCCTTTTTTTCTTTTTGTGGGAGGCATATTGTGTCTTTCTCCCTTTATTGTTACTTGACATTTGGATGCTTTACTCTTCAGAGATCGGGTCATTAGTGGCCTCACTGTTCACTGTGGACACCTGAAAAGACTTTAGGTTTTCTATTCAACTCTTCAGTTTGGGTACACTAAAAATACAGCAAAGATGGTATAAAGTGCAGCTTTTTGGTCTTGATCATATCTGCTGCCAGCTTGAACTGCAGAACTAAAATCTGGACACATGCAGCCTGGAAATCATTGAATAATATTAAATATGCATAACATTAGTATAATTATTCACCATTAACTTCATTATTCACCATTAGCTTCATTGTCTATCACGTATTTAGGCTACCTGTCAAATTTGTGCCACTTCTAATACCAAATCAAATCTTTACATCTACTAGACCAGGGGTCCGCAATGCGCAGCTCCGGAGCCGCATGCGGCTCTTTCAGCCCTCTGTTGTGGCTCCCAGTAACTTTGGAAAATAAATAGTTCTGCCTTTCAGGCGCATTTCAATGCGTTTTAATATAGACAATTTTATTGTGAAATTACCGCTCTTATTTTGACGTGTCACTCCACCGGATGTGCTGCTGGGTTTTCCCCTGGGACACGAGAGCGCAAAATTGATGCAGAAAAACAACACGGAGCTTCCGATTCCCACATGTTTCATGCCTTTTTTTGTTTTACTCCTGGAGAAGCAACGCCTGTAGTTTCACATCGTTTTGTACTCAAGAATGGCAAGCCTGTATATTAAAGCTCCACTCCAAGAAAGACACGTCCAGCATCCAGGCAGCAGGTCAGAGAGTCAGAGGAGTGTCGTCTTGGAAAACAGGGCAGCAACTTACCAGAGAAAAGTTATTAGCTTAAGATAAATAGATAAATAGATTTTACAAGTTCAATAGACATTCATTGGCAAAATATTGATTTCCAGCTAACATTACGTAACATATGAGGTCCAAGAGCAAAAATGACATTAACCAAGTAAGATAAATATTAGTGGAAGGACACAATTTAAAAAATGAATCTATCTAATTAGAGGCTTTGTAATTAATTTATCACAACTGATTAACAAGGGCATAGAAGTAAAAAAGCGATACATGCAGTATTGTCTTCATTTTAAATGCCAAAAGGATTTTGCGGCTCCCGGTGTTTTCTTTTCTGTGGGAAACGGGTCGAAATGACTCTTTGAGTGTTAAAGGTTGCCGACCCCTGTACTAGACTGAACTCAAACAGGTCCATTCTGACTTTGTCTGTTTACTTGTACATCCAAATTACATCATTGCAATTCTACAAATTATGGCATACTACCAATTTATACCAATAAATACATTTTGAGATACTTTATGTGCCCTTGATTTCCCAAGAAAATATTTTCTTGGTGATTATTAAGAGCATTAGGGTTATTTTATAGAAAACTCAAAGCACTTTGATGGACGACAACGGGAAAATATTTTAAAAATCCAACAACCAGATTACATTTTACCTATGTTTTACAGATGTTTGGCAGGATAGACATCTAATTTTTAGGTGATGGGGTTAATAATTGGCCCAACAGTCTTTTCCAGCGCTTTAGTAATCCCACTTCTTTGCTCAACCGGTCGTACTCATGGTGATGGAGGTTATTGAAGGAGCTCTGGATGGACACCTGCAGCGCCGCCGTCTTTTATGACACCATTAACATAATGCTGATCATTAATATGGAAGACTTCAAGATGCATGTAGGCAGCGATAAATCAAACGGCGACCTTGAGGCTTGAGCCGTGGAGACTCCTCACAGTCGGAGCTTCTACCTGTAGCTTTTTTCACGTTTTGGATTTCCTACAAGTCACGCTGGCCTACATCTAAAAGCTGCTCTCTGGGATTCAACTCTCAGCTTCTCCTCAGTAATTATGGTTCCTCTGAGACTTCGTTAAGTAGCTTGCTGTTTAGGAGATACCAGAATTTTGACACAAAGTGTTTTGATTTGATTTCTAAACATCAGATATCAAACTAAAGACCAAACCCAGAGCTTTAATCTGATCCAGTACCTGAAGCTAAATTAACCGTCTGATTACATGAAAAAAAAAATCTTTTTACATTAGTCCAGATATTTTAGATAACCTCTGCTGGTGGTGGATTCTGTCTCCTTTAAGAAATGTGGTTCAGAAGTCTCATCCAATTATTACTTTAACACTGATCTTAACAGAGTCTTGACCTTGGAAAATAGCTTTAAATATGACCAGTGTAAGGCCAGTGGTTAAACAGAAAAGGTGAGAGCTTTGCCATAAGAACACATTCCCAAATTCACAGCTTTTTTTCCCCCTTCCTACCTCTGTGATTTGCAGTTTCTCATTCCCTGCAGATTTTTCACATTTCTCCCCTGACCTTTACAAAATGACCAGCAAATGGGAGGTGTATTCATTTCCCTTCTCTTATTGTTGCTTCTTCCTCCAAATTATCATTTGACCTTCACTGCTGTCCGATTCCCTCGCCGCAGCTCGGTAAGGATGCTGGAGAGCTGCTGACACGCTGACAGACAGGATTCTGTAGGTTTAGCTCCAAAAACATTAAAAAAAAAAAAAAAACACGAGAAAATGTCTCTTATATTACTGCATCTATAATTACTGATTTAGTTACAATATCACCTGTAATAGGAAAACTAAACAAATACTTTCTGATAATGTATTCAGTATCTCTTGCTTCAGACAAATCAAATAAATGTCAACACACCATATGGGAAAAGACTCCTGGCAGCTGATTTGTGCTCACGTTTGTCACATTTCTAGGGCGCTTTCCACTTCAATTACTTTCATATTCAACTAAACCGCATTCTCAATTCAATGTTGAAGGGAAAATATTTTCTGCTGAATTATATGTGGCTGCAACTAATCAAATCCAATTCTAATAAAAGCACTTTTGTCATTTATTTTGCTGCTTTGTTGTCTCTCCTTCACAGCCAACCAATTACATGTTAGATTAGGTTGGACTTGTCAGCCTGGTAACCCAGAAAATGGAGGCGACGCTTCAAATATGTAGTGAGAAGATGTTTTTCTTAACCCAACTATGGCATTTTTCCAAACCACAACCAAATAATTTTGGTGTGTAACCATAACTAAACTTCCAACATGAAAAAGAGTCGAATAAAGCCGGATATTTTTTAAACTTAGCCACATAGTTTTGGTGCCAAAACTTCAGGAACACTGAGAAAATATGTGGAAAGTAAATATCGACACAAAAAGGCTTCTGCTTTCTCCTCCATCACAGGATAGAAACGCTGACCTTCCAGGGAAAAGTCCGGAAGCGTCAAGACTTTGCTAATTTTTCATACTAAGTCAAGACAGTTCCATCCAACAGCATCGGTGGCATGAATAAAGTCCTTCATCCAGCTCCTTCTGTCCAGCATTGCAGTCAAAAGTTCTTTGCCTTCCAGACCAGTGTCTTCTTCTAGCAGCTTCCTAAATATTGTGCTCGGCCTACCAGCTCCTAATAAAACACAGTCTCTTTGGTCGGGAGAGTCCCTTCATGATTATGACATCAGAAGATACCTGTCCGGAAGGATCTGGAGTATCTTCTTTATTAGAAGTTGTTGGGACTTCATCGTAACCGTGTAGGGACCAAGCTGTAATGTGAATTCATCATGAATATCTAGTACCAGAAATACTGTGGCGACTTGCAAGACTATCACAGGAGCAGCTCCCCACTGAAGAGGGCAGAGTTTCCTCACCGCTGACGTTTGGCAGTTGGTCTTCTTTACAGACAGCCATCAGTGACTGAAACAGCTTCACCCACCAATGCTATCACCATTCCTGCTTCTTGAATGGATATTCCTGTAACCCTGTACAGGTGGCAGGTGGGTGCCAAGCCTTGCCGAAGGGCAACCTACAATTTGGTCCGGGACTGCTATTCACAGCTACCCCTCATATCTGAAGGCTGCTCCTCTATCCACCACCTGAGGACGCGGTGGATGGGAGTTCTCCACACCATCATCGTAAATTCAGACTAAATATAGGTTGATTTCATTTCAAAACTGAATTAAGAAGAATTCTAGTTGTACAGGAATGTAATTTTGTGGATTAAGTGTTGGGTTTTCCAATAGAAATGATAACGTGTGAAGGCATAATAAGCTGCAGAACTGTTTGGCAATTTGTCAAACAAATGGCTCTGTGAGACTACTGCTTGAACATCGGCTGATCTTTGTCTTGTTTCTGCTGGGTGTGGACAGGTGTGGTCTCTTGTGCTTGTAACCACATTCAGCTGTGTGGTTAACTGAACCAAACAGGGTGTGGACTGAACAAGCAGGATTATCAGTCTGCTTACATTAAATGCTCAACAATCCCCAAACAAACACTCACACAATGACCAGCTTAGACGACTGAAGCAGATCAGATAGTCAGCTCTACGTACACAACGTGCTTTTTAACATCTACTGGAGTTCACTTCAGTTTTATTTAGGTCAAAGTTCTTCCTCTTAAAAAGTTGGACTATATTTTACCGTGACATTGAACTGCAATGGGAAAAAAAAAAAAAAAGACATTTAACACCGTTTACTTGTAATTTCTTAAATGATTCACCATATTTTACAAATGGTATGTTTTAATTGTAGAAAAATGCAAATAAACAAATTACTAGTTTAGCATAAAAAACAGGTCAAAACTGTAAATATTGTCCACATCTGTAATTTTTTTTTTTACAATGAACAATCAATTACACATTATTTTACTGTAATTAAATGAGCAAAAAATATTAGCCAGAATCATTATCGATTATTTGCCATTATTTGAAAGAAAAAAAACATGTACATTAAATGTAATCTTACCATTTTACAGAGCATTCAAAAGTTACTAAAATGCTAAAGCAAAGGACTGAATGCGTGGAAATGCCGGCCGGTGGAATTTCAACGTTTCGCTGCATGACACAGGAAGTGCGGTCTAACTAGCCTGTATGCTTCAATCTGCCTCAAACTTCAGCCCTCATGACATACATAGGCCGACATATATCCACCTGGTGGACAGTTTTGATAGTTCGCCATCACCAACGCCATAAGCCGAAATGCATTTAGAGTCACAGCGCCACCTGCTGGACATGCTTGGATTCGCTGGCTAGCAAGGACCCGATCAACGCTGCTTGCAGCTTTAATTTAATTACAAGGAGTTTTCTTTTTTTGCAGCTGGGCAGTCAGAGACACTTGGATCTGCAGTTGGTGACTTTTGAACTCCTTCAGTCAGATTTTAAAATCACCAGAACACCGTCTGAGTCTTAACACCTGCCTGCTGCTGTGAGTTGTGATTTATTTTTCTGAATGTTTTCCTGCCCTCTGTGACCAACCCCATCATAACCAGTATGACCCAATACATCTCACATTCTGGTGAGCAGTGAAAAGAGAAAAAACACACACCTCTGGCTCTGTTACACTCCTCTGTGGACACACACAACCGCAACACACAAGCTTCCACTGACGGATGCTCACATCTCCCCGGCAACTGTCTCCAGCTACTCTCCTCTCTCTTGTTCTGCCTCCTCTAATGTCTTTTCAGCCGGTTGTATCTGCACCCACTGGAATCATGTAATAACAGCTTGTCAAGGCTTTTTGTGCCGGGAAACATTTGCATATTCAAATGCGCTGAAGGAGCGACGCTTGCCACGGCAGATTCTCTAATGTGCATATTCACATTGTGGATTTGTGTACACGTTCTGCACAGCTAATGGACGCATCAGGCTCATTGTATCTTCTGCTTTTTTTTCAGATTTTCACAATAAAATAAAACACAGCGCTCGCTCGCCTCCGTGCACCCCACCTGCATATTTATTGTGTTTGTGCATGTGTGAATTCCCTCATAGCCATGCACCAACACATTTCTGATTTACAGCTCGTTTATTCCCTGCCAAGAGACACTATCAGCCTACAAATAAAAGATAATGGAGGCCGAGTAAACACTGAGTGCACTGAGACCATTCCAACTTCGCAATTTTATCGCATCCACAGATATAGAGATTTCCTTTAAGGGCTTTTTGAATCACACCAGTCCTGCAGATACTTTGCAGTTTAAGGTTTCCAGATAATCGTCTCGGAGCCTCCGTCGCTTCCCAATACAATGGAGCTAAATGGAATTTTATTTGTGCTGTTCAAATCGTTCAAAATGACATTTAAAAACTCCACAGAGATGTCTCTTTTCAGAAACAATGTTCGTGGGATTCGGAACAATTTGCAGACCTCGCCGTGGAACTTTATCAGAAGAAACGGGGGAATTTCTTCTGGAACGAGAAGCTGCTGTTGAGTTTTTCAAATTCAACTTGCTTCAGCGCCACATGCTGAGCTCCTTTCACTCCATTGTGCTGCAGTGGAGGCACAAATCTCAGCAGCAGATATGATAAAACTGCAGCAAATTAAACCAGACTTTCCACAGGGATAAACACTGCAGGAGGTAATTAGCAACGTTACATCTTGTTAGAATTTGTCTGAACTGAAATTTTAACTCTTGGCATAACTTTTTAATAAATGCGTGATCAAACACACAGCACTGCTTTCTGCTCACAAGGGCAAAATGACAGAAAAAGTTTGACTTTTTCCATCATTCAAAACAACTTGTAGAGTTAAGCCACAAATCATTCATAGCCGTGACACATTTTTCATTTATCAATGGGGTTGTTTTTATATTTTACTAAAAATGTCACGTCCAAAATTAATCTCAGCTCAGCAGTCTGAGGTAAAACCAGCAAAGTCAGCTCAGCAAACAAAGCCGCCTTCTACTTTCTAACAAGCTTTTTGCACGTCTCCACTGGGATTAGAACCACTCCTCTCCAGTCAATGCGCTAGATATTATTTTAACCATAATTACAATATTTTTCTACCTTAAATGAGGGTATTAATGTTTTGCAGGCTGTGAGTCAGTTTTGACACATGTTCAGTGATTGTGGACAATTTTATGTCATTTTGTACAAATTCTGCGTCACAATTTTTTGATTCATTTTGGTCAAACTCTCCAGAGTTACTTATGGGGTCAAACCAATGAGTTACTGAGCTTTGGAAACTAGTCGAGTAGTTTTGGATGAGGCACTTTTATAAAGAATGTTCAAAATAGAAAAAAATTGTTTAATTAAATGTATTACAAACACAATGTTTGTCACTTCCAGGGAAAAGAAACTTAAATTCACTGTAAATCAAACATTACATAGGTATCTATATACACCTCCTGTCAAAAGTTTTAGGACGCTTTCTCATTCAAATGAATAAGGAAGCGTCCTAAAACGTTTGACAGGGGGTGTACTTAACATCTGGTTTATTGATCTAAATGTTTTCTATCTGACTTTATGCCACTGATTTTAATGGCTAGGTGTTTTTTTTGTCCATGTTTATTCACCTCAAACATCAAAGCATGAGCTGCTTCCGTCAGATAGGTAGGAACAGCATCACTACAATCATAGAACTTAAACCGAACAGCAGTTTTTACGTCTTTTATTCAAGTTTGTCTCCTTATTCGTGTCATGCAACTCCTATTGAACCTACATTTTCTAAGTTGAATCAGTCTGTAAATGTGTAGATGTTAGTTTTACATCCACAAATCCACGTCTGTTTGTGTCCACTGGTCTTTTTCCACTGAATCTGTATTCAGTGACTTCACTTCAGCTTCAACTTGAAGTGTTTTTCACAGCAGACAGTTTGGCTTGTCATAGCAGGAAAAGCACAGGTGTAATTGTTCACAACAAAAAGCCTGTTTTCCACCGAATGGAACTCATTCCAGGATGTTTGTATTGCGAGGTCTGGCTCACTGTCATGGTTTAACACCTAGTGCGTCTGAGAAATCATTAAAACAACGGCCTCACCAGAGCTTTTCCGGCATCGAAGAGTCAAAATGTCCACAGACAAAAGGTCCTTGAAAGGTTTTATGGCTTTAGAACAAAATTGTTCTGCTTTTCTAGCAATCATTTAGACAGCTGAAACATAAATTTTACTGCTGTCCACATAGTTTTGTGTTCTTTTTACTGAGTTGTCATGGTTTGGGCAGATTCATGGTTCCAGTAAAGAACAATATCGATGCTACAGCAGAATACTAGGGCAACAACCACAGAATATAACTTAAGGACCGTGTATATCATGGCAGTTTTGGGTTTCCAGTGACTCCTACAACACCTTATTTTCTGAACTTTCTTCATAGACTTTTTTACAGGTCTTCTGTAAATATTACAAAATATGCTGGGCCAAAAATACACATACAGCAATGTTAATATTTGGTAAATTGTCCTTAAATGTTCACCTCAACTAGGCACTTTTTGTTGTTCTCCACACGCTTCTGGTTGTGTCTTTGACCATTTATCCTGACAGAATTGGTTCAGTTCAACGAGATTTGTTGATTTTCCGACCCAGACTTCTTCCTTTATCACAGTCCACAAGGTTCTAACGGGGCTTGAGTCATGACTTTCGGGAAGCCAGTCAAAAACCTGAAGTGGAGCCTTCTTTAGTGGTTTCTTTACCATTTGGGATGTGCGTTTGTGGTCACTGTCTTGTTGGAACACCCAACTGCGTCCAAGTACGAACCTGCTATTTATTGTTGCCGTTTTCTTCATTAGTCGATTAGTTATTTGATCTATTGATTGTCAAAAAATGGTGAAAAATGTCAGAATTTCTCAAAGCCTAAGATGATGTCTCAAAGAACCACAGCCGTAGCACTGGTGGTGCAAATGCCAGCCTTTCAGTGAAGGAAACACTTGGAACAATAGACGAAAAGCTCAAGAACATCTAGTGGCAAAAGAGAGTCGCCATTTTGATTCCATTAGTCAGTTGTTGATGCTACTATATAAATCAATTAATCTACATAATCATAAGTCAGAATGTTGGCCATTAAAGGTGCACTATATAGTACAGAGGAAGTGATTTCAAAAGATCTGTTTAGCAGCATTCAAGCATGTTCCTGCTGGTGTCTTTGGGCTGCAAGTGATTATTTTCATTGCAGATTAGGCTGACAATTGTTTTATTGATTAATGGATTAGTCTCCTGTTCAGAAAATGGTGAAAAAATGTTTCCTGAAGCACCAAGATTATTCCTCAAATGTCTTGTTTTGCCTGCAACCCAAAGATATTCAGTTAGCTGTCAGAGAAGGAAAGAAATCAGAAAATATTCACTTTTACGACACTGGAATCAGAGAATTTAGACTCAAACCACGCTCAATGGATCTCCAACAGCTAGAAAGATGTTTCTCCATGCTGAATGAATCTCCAACAACTTGGTTCTCTGCTCACTGTTTGAGCCATGCTGCATTTATTTGATTCATCCAATTTATTTATTTATTTTTTTGTCATTTTGAACAGATTCTAGTCATTCTTAATGATTTCAAAATCATGTTGGACAAATTGTGAGTAATTTTTTTAAGATATTGATGTTGCTGTAGACAAATTTTGAGACATTTAGATGTTTTTTGATTAATTTCGGATGAGTGTACAAATTTCTAGTTACCTGGATAGCTTCTGTGCCATTTTGGACAATTTTCCTATTATTTGGGACAAGTTTCTGGAAATTATGGCAGGTTTTAAGTCATTTTGAATATTTATTTCCATGTTTCCAGCCTGTGGAGAGATGTGTCGCCATGCTGAGTGTGTCTCCAGCAACTTGCTCCTCTGTTCACTGTTTCTGAGCCATGCTGCATTTCTTTGCTTGGTTTTCCCTCAATTATTTACTAGATGACAACTTAATTTTTGCAGCTCTACAGAATACAACATTTTTGACATCATGTGCATCTAACTTGCTGGATCAGTGTTTTTCTTTCTGCACAAAGCAGATGCTTTGAATAATGACTGGAAGAACTAACCTACAGCGAGGTCCAGCACCAATGGATTGGAGTAAATAAATGCTTCTGGATTGACATGTGCAACTGTAAAGCATGGCTGTAATGTCTGGTAGCAGAAATGTCCCTGTATTGGCTTTGTGCTCTATCAGAGGTGGAGCGAAGCTAACCGGACCGCCGTGTTGCGTCGGTGTAACCCTCGTGGGCGGCAGCTTCCAAGCATTAGTTATGGCCCGTCAGGCCTTTGGAAGCCGCTTTAAATGGGCTCGCCAATGAGAAAACATATAAACATCTACATCGCTGGAGGCTGAAATATGGAAAGCAATGAGCCTTTCATAAACCCAATCGCTCTCTGGCTGTTGAGTCATCACATACATTGATGACAATTTCAATACCCTCATTAGCAAGCACGAGCACACACACACAAGGAGTCTGGTTCACATCACTTCTGAGGCCACTTTGAGCGCTTAACCAAACCTGAAACATAATCCCAGCTTAATTAATCCTAAACCTAACCTTAAACCAAGTCTGCATCTTAAAATCTACATCAAACAAGTCCCAAAATGGATGCAGGTCCTCAGAATGCGACTCTAAACTGGTTTATGTCCTCACAACAATAGCAACACAAGTGCACACACACATGCATAATGGCAGTGTGTGCAATGGAAGCACTCCTAATATTTCTAGCCTAATTGTAATGGGTGATGTGACTCGTGGCTGTTTAGAGCTATTGACTGGAGCTAAAGACACAATGTTTGTTTAAGTCATCATTAACAGCCTTCAGTAAGAGTCACTGGCAGCAAGTGGAACACTGATGTGTGTGTGTGTGTGTGTGTGTGTGTGTGTGTGTGTGTGTGTGTGTGTGTGTGTGTGTGTGTGTGTGTGTGTGTTTTAGTAACAGGATGAAAGAACAAAATGACTGTGCTTCTGCATGAGGGTTTGTCTGTGTAAAAGAGCGTCTGTAATGCAAATAAACCTGGAAACACTCACTCCTCCAACACGGTTTTACATTAATGTTTTCAGATTGCTTTCTGAGAGTTTCTGTTGCCAAGTGCAGCTTTAAACTCTCCTCTTACCTCCTTTGTTAGCGCCATTTTCTCGTTTCGGACTAAACTTTGCTCAATATTAGCAGGTCAAACCTCCAATCTGTCAACTCCATGGGACTGATTTTTTGTTAAAAATAAACTAAGGGATGGAAACTCACAAATGCACAGTGATGGAAGGAATACAGATGGAAAACCTTGATAAGAAGTTTGCTTGTATAGTCTCTGTGGTGAGCTTGAATGAAGTGGCGAAGTATTTTAGCAATCAGCAGTTATCATTAGCATGTAGCACTAGCATGCTTGGTGAGCTGGCTTGTATACTTTGTTTGTCAGTGGTAAGTTTCTTGTTTGCAGCACGTGTCTTGTGTTTAAATCACTTCATGTCAAGAACACAATATGACAGAACTTCTCATATCTGATGGAGACCAAACTAATGGGACTATCCATTTATCAGACAGTAATGGAATGATGTTCATGGAGCACTGCAGGGCATTTTAAAATGTGGAATTCCTTTTGGAAGAAAGCCTGTTTATTTTGGATGTTCATCACAGGAAAGGAGAAAAAATGATAAATATCTATTGAGTGCTTTGTTGGTTGTAAGTAAGAAATCTCTAACAAAGAAATGGTTATCACAGGATATTATAGCACAGGATGGTTATAAAGTCCAAGAGATGACAGGGTTTATAAATCAGAAACACTGGTTTGTAGCATAAAAATTAAAAGTATTTAAATAAATAAACTAAGTGTTCGACAGCAGCTGCATGGGTCTGGTGACAGATTGTTGAATAACAGCATCAATGTCAGACGTGTGAGCGCAGCATGCTATAATTAGAAAATTACATGCATGGGACATATGTGCGCTGTATTAAAAATTGGATGATGTCGGGTTGGATATTGTTGACAGGCTGCAGTGGATTGGATTACATGTTTAAGCTCCTGTAGCACTGATCGATACGCCAGTGGCTTTACATGGAAGACCTTGACCCGCATCGATCCGCTGACATTTTTTCCCACTCAAAATGCATTAATGTTTTATTATTAGAAAAGCTGGGGGACAAGGCTGGACACTAATAGAATGTGTGTGTAATGATGCTTATCATAGAAATGTCATTAAAGCCTTTAAAAAATAAATTACATCTGGAGTGTGCAGCATCATTGACCCATTAAATCAGCAGACTCTAATCAGCTATTGACCTGTAGGCTCTAAATATGATGGAGGGGCTTTTGAAGTTCATGGGATGTATCGTGCATACATTTTTATTAAAAGTGAAAAAAATAGTGTTTTTATGTTTATTATGATCATGTCTTTACAAATTCCATAATTATTTATTATGGAAACAATTACTTTTAAAAAAATGACTGGATATCAACAGTTCTTGAACTAATCGGCTGTGACGAGACTTTCTGTCTCAAAATTTCATCAAATCTAAGGCAAAAATTGTTAGATCCCATAAAAATCACTTCCAATAATGGAATCTATTTAATTATCATACTTGAGTACAAAATCCACACACAGGGGATCCTCGGCTTACGTCAGAGTTCCGTTCCTACGGTGTGATCCAAGTCGATTTTTGGAGTCAGAACTTCAGTGAAAATGTGAACAAAGCTGGTACGTGCATCACGATATCAATTAGTTTATTTGTACAACTACAGCAATGAAAACAGTCATTAGCTCACACTGAACCACAACTCGGTAGGAAAATATCGTCGAAAATGTAAACTGTAAGTCTGAGTTACGTTTGGGAGCCATAATGAAGGCAGTGAATGTAGCATGATCCAGTGTGGCGGCAAAAGTCAACAAAACGGCCTTATAGTGTGACTTACAGTATTCATCCGCTCTGCAACTAGTTCCACTGAACCAGTTCTGACGTAGCGCTGTATGTTAAACCGAGGACCAGCCCATAGTCAGTTTTGATGCGACGGCACAACGACATAAGTCGAGGACGCTGTAAACAGAGACCTCTGTACTTGTGCTTTAACTTCAGACTTTGCTTAAGACTTTTTACTATAATTCCACTACATCTCAGTGGCAAAATTTGTACTTTTTTATTTTTAACTTGACTACATTTATCTGCCAGCCTTAGTTACATTCTTGCACAAAAACATCTGAACTACTGGATGTTTGATAATTAAAGTTCAGCTGACACAGTTAGCTCGTTATATAGTTGATTGAAAGAAAACTGTTGACATTTCTACTATTTTCAAATATTTTTACAAACTAAACAGTCCATCAGTTCAAGGAGAAAACAATCAGCAAATTAATCTGCTAGAAAATACTCATTAGTTGCAGCTGGATACAAAAATAGCTCAAGTACAGTAATAAAATCCTGCTTTTACATTAATGCATGAGGAATACTAATCTAATAATGATATATTACATAATAAGAAAAGAGTCATGGAGACATTTTTCAGCATAAAGTAGATTTACTTTCAAGGCTTTTACCAGTATTTTTAAGAGTATGATTTCAGTATTTTTGCTTCAGTAAAGGTTGTGGATTCTCCTGGATCTAAAAAACTCAATAATATTTAGACTAATTTGTCTTATCTTCCCTTATCTCAGATGAAGGACGCTCTAGAAAAGCAGAACATGAGGGATTCCTCTTCCAGGGCAAACAGACACAACAGATGTTATAAATGCTGATTTTCAGCTGCAGTTGTCTCTGTGTGTTCCAGGATTTAAAGTTTGACACCAAGCAAAAGCCCAAAGAGTTGTAAAGTCTCACAGCCTTGATGATTCAACCGGGGGAGTTTTGTGTGCAGCGTTTGAGGCGACTTCATGTCACCCTGCGCCGAACTGAAATAGCTCCTGCTGCTTCTCCGTCTCAGAGCCGGTTGCATCATCTAAATGCCTCCCTGCTCTCTGCCGTTGCCCTCACCCCGGCTCTTTTCTGCCCCCGTGAACTCCTCCAACCTGATCCTTTCTCTCTCAGCCTCTTTGCTTCCTCCATAATTATTCTTGTCCCAGTTCCCTCTCTGTCGCTCGGCCCTCCATCGCTCTTCCTCCCTCTCTCGCCTCGGGAAGAATTCAGCACCGACTGACAGTCTGATTTAGTTCCAATACCAACCTCCCATCTCTCTTTCTCCCCCTCTCTGTCTCACCCTCTCTGGAGGGAGGGTGTCGCACATAAATCTCCGCTGTATCCATCCATTACCTTCCACATTCGAGCCCTGACCTAATTCCTCCCCGTCTCCAACGTGTCAGTAGGTCCAGGATATAGAGGCCCGCCAGTCGACAGCCTCCTAATCCAGACTCTTCTGTGTTTTATGGTTCATAATTTTACTAACGCTATCTCATATTACCTCATACCACTAATGTAGTAAGACAAATTACCCATATATAGCTCACTTTCCTCCCTTAATCACCTTTTTTCCTCTGCTCTGGAGGTACTGGAGCTCGGCGTGTGTGTCTAAGATGATTCTAGTATAAATCTCTGTCGCTCTCAGTGAAAATTATTGCATCAGGACTGTATTTTAGCAGCATGATAAAAGGGGGAACTTCAGCCATTTTTAACAGCTTATTATCATTCCTCACAGATTTAAGATTTATTAACTTGCACCTCCTCGAGGGGTGAAGCCAAATTTACCTCCAGTGTTACGAATCCACGTCCATCACGAACTCACAGGGGCTTCGCTGGTTCTGGTCTCTCAGGAGAAGTCACTCTGGGCCCCAGAACCGTAAATACCGTCAACCCTGGAGGTCCAGTGCCTGTCGTGGGCCTTTTCTTTGCTATTTTTGCCGCCCAAACTGCTCAGAGGCTGTGATGAAAGCGAGGCTATTAGAGCTGTGTTCTCCTGTGATGACTTTTATTGTACGTCTGAGACGGTAGATTCAGTTCTAGTTAATTAGACAACTCATTTTAATTAACAAGCAATCATGTGGCGACTCAGGGGCCAGCATTGTTTTCAGCACTGGATAAAGAAAAGCAGGTCAGGTGGAGTGAAGTTGGTCCAGTAGTTTCCTCTATCTTAAGGCAAGGGTGTCAAACTCATCTTAGTTCTGGGGCCACATTCAGCCCAGTTCGATCTCCAGTGAGGCGCACCAGTGAAATCACAGCACAATGACCCATAAATAACCACAACTCCAACTTTTCCCCTTTGTTTTAGTGCAAGAAAAGGTACATTCTGTAAATGTTCACATTTAAGGAATTATCTTTTACAAAACATCGTGAACAACCTGAAATTTAGTAAGAAAAATAAGTGAAATTTCACCAACATTCAGCCTCAGTTTGTCATTTCCACATTACAACTTCCAGATCAGAGTGTCTCCAAAGATACACAATATTTAGTCACAGCTCTGTGAAACTGAACAATATCGGATTTTACTTTATGATCAAAACAACTTATCAAGATCTAGAAATTATTTTTAATTTGCATTCATTTTTTAAAAAAGTCTGACAAAAAAAGAACAAAAAAAAGACAAAGTACTCCAAAAACGAGACACAAAGCGACAAAAAAAGTGGACAAACTACAGAAGACAAAATAGAAACACGAAATGACAAAAACGAGATAAATAAAGCGAACCAAAAAACGACAAAAATAAGAGAAGAAACAGAAGTGAGACAAACGGAAACAAACTGGCAAAAACAAGACACAATACGGCAAAAACACGAGACAAACGACCAAAGTCGGACAAAAAAAACAAAAACGGGACAAAATATTACAAAAACGAGGCACAAAAGATTTTACTTTATGAGCAAAACAACTTGTCGTGGTCTAGAAGTTACTTTAAAAGTACAGTTCTACAAATTTACAATTTGCAGTTAATGTCTTCGCTGTAAATTCTAGACTTTACAAAAGTCATCCCACGGACCGGACTGAACCCTCTGGAGGGCCGGTTTTGGCCCGTGGGCCACATGTTTGACACCCCTGTCTTAAGACTTTTCGATAACCCACATAACACTCCATTTAAGCTAAAACTTGTTGTTTTTAGTAGTCATGTGCGCAAACAGTCGACTAAATGATTGAATTTCACTCTCCCAGCTTGTCAGCACCAGAAACACTCCTAAATATTAAACATTTTTGGCTCCGTTTGCATCAAATCTGACAGAATTTCAGGTAATTTGTTGCCACACCGTCTCAGATTGTTTCCTTCTTTGTTATTTTGGACTCAGAACTAAATTCTGTGAAATATTTTGGCTGAATTTTGAGAATCTTTTCAGACATAGTTTGTAATTTCACCCTAAAAAAACCCGAAAAAACACATCTTATCTGAGAAGCCAATTTCAGCATTCAGTATCTTCAGAAATTTAACACCCACGGCCATGAAATCTGGTGAGGACGCAGCCAAAAAACACTTCCAGCAAATCCTAATGATTAAATGGTTCCAGCAGACTGAATTTTTAAAAAATTATTGGCCCTCAAAAGTGCAAAATTTTGAAACCAGGGAGGCACTGGGGCTCGAGAAAGAGTCTTTATCTCCGACTAAAAATACAGTTGGTTCACATTTTAGCAACTTTTGAGGGCTCCAGCACCAGTAGGATTTGATGTGGAACACGTATTACATGCTAAGATTCCAGTTTGCACCTGCCAAAGCTGTGATGCGGACTAATTTGTAGAACCACAGATATTGGTGTGTGTGTGGATGCACAGTTACTGGTTGCTTCCATTTGTCTTCCTGTAGAAATTTAACAACATTTGGGGCTCATTTTGGCTTCTGAGAGTTTCCAAACATGCACCGAGCAGAGGAACCGATGACAGTTTAAGACAATAAATCTCACATCACAGCAAGTTCTCCGGCATAAACAATGTCAACACTTTACTGAAAGCAACAAAAGCAAACCATGCAAGAAAGTTCTTCCTCAACAGAACTACGGTTGGAATTCTTGAAAGCGTCGGCGTCTCTGTCAGTCTTAAAGTCAAGACGTGTCGCTGTAGTTTTACTGACAGGGATAAAGACGAGCAGGAGCTGAAGGTGTATACACCCCAGTGGACCCGCTGTGTTCAGGAAATTCGCAAAATTCAGGCAAAATATTAAAAAAAAAAAAAACTTACTTTTAGCTGCAAACTAAACAATAGAAAAGCTGTGCTGGTTAAAAAAGAAGCGCCCCGTCAAATTTAAGGACCCGGTTTTATCGAATGAAGTCTGGGTCCGGGTACAGACCGCGGTCCGACATTTCGTGACCTGGGGTCTAGCATGTAGTTGATTAAACGAAGCCTCGATTCAGAGAACTTTGCCTCGGGGAATTTCTACGGTGGCCGACAAGGGCATACGCGCCGCAAACAAAAAAACACAATACAAACGGCCAAAATGCTGCAAACACAGGAATGATGCAAACCCCAAAACACATAACACAAATGCAACAGAGAAATGCTGCAACAAAAAAAACGATGCATTCACAGAAACGCTGCAAAAGCAAAAACACACAAACCGACAAAACAAATGCAAAAGGGAAATGCTGCATACAAACCCCGAAACAACTGCAAGAGAGAGACGCTGCAAATTCACGGAAGGTCGCCAGGCCACTAGGGGGAGCTGTTCTGATCAACGTCCCTAGTAACGGTCTGCTAGACAGACGCACGCTAATATTTGCTATGTAAATTTGCTGCTGTTGGATAATACTGTAAGAGACTAGGGCCGAGTGTTTAAAAAAGACGTAAGGGAAAACATACCTTTTTATTCTCCTCTCCAAGTGTTTGCAAACTTTCTTATCCTGCTGTCTGCTTTGCAACTTCCTCCTGGGTATTTCCTGTCGGTATAAAAGATCAGTCCCTTCCATATGGTCGGCTCCCCCTAGTGGCCTGGCGACCTTCCGTGAATTTGCAGCGTCTCTCTCTTGCAGTTGTTTCAGGGTTTGTATGGAGCATTTCCCTTTTGCATTTGTTTTGTCGGTTTGTGTGTTTTTGCTTTTGCAGCGTTTCTGTGAATGCATTGTTTTTTTGTTGCAGCATTTCTCTGTTGCATTTGTTTTATGTGTTTTGGGGTTTGCATCATTCCTGTGTTTGCAGCGTTTTGGCCGTTTGTATTGCGTTTTTTTGTTTGCGGCGCGTATGCCCTTGTCGGCCACCGTAAATTTCAGTAATCAAATTACTTGAATAACTTGAGGAATCGTTTCAGTCCTACTCACAAACATGCACAACAACAGCTGAGAGTCTGTCAGAGAGAGACGGTGATAACGGGCAGGAAAACATGGGGCAAATATGGTAAAAAAAATAAATAATTAAAAATAGTAAAGAGCAGAGAAAGAGAGCGCTTTGAAAGACTGGATCCAACCTCAGGTGGCAGAAAACTCGAAGGCTTTCTGTCGGTTTAGTTAATGTGAGATTCGTGCTAACCGTGCAGATTTAATGCAGCATAATGGCACCAAAAAGCACCAGTTAACTCTATATCCCAGTTCCTCAACAGGTCAAACATGCGACCCATGGGTTGATTCCAGCCTTTTGCTGCAGGTCCTCTCCTCTCTTTCTTTTCTGTCACTGTGAATAAACCCGAACGAGGCCAAAAAATAACTAAGACAGTCCATGAGAGTGGTTTCACTGCTACAAAACACACAGATGAGCTATAAATAGCCACTTAGAGCCTGTCACACATAAGTTATTCAAAGTTTTTATGTTGACTATTTACTGTCAGTTTACTAGTGCTCATGCATAATGTAGGTCTTATTTTAATCAGAGGTTAAGAATTTAAGTGATTCAAAGTTTTTATGTTTTATTGTGAATTTAAAGTAAACTTAAATGTATATATTTATGCTCTCATTTACAAAATGTAGCAGTTCAGCTGTTGGGCTTTTTTTGGGCTTGTTTCCATGGAGATGGTCGCTTGTTTCCATCGCAGCATCTGGCGATACCGTTCATATCCAGTCCTAATGCTAAGCTATGCTAAGCTAAGCTAATCTGCTGCGGTATTTCAGACATGACAGCGGCTCCTTCTCTAAACTTCTCTCTCAGTCTTTCCTTTTCCTTTAAAACTGTGTCTACGATGCGTATCTTTCTAATAAACTTCTTCATGCAGCTCAAAAAGCTCATTTTCAGGTCAGGGTTCTGCTCACTGACATGCAGTTTGACCTTTAAAGTTCCAGACTTAAACCTTCTTAACTTATTACAGAGGAAAAAAATATATAAATCAAACCACAATACGCCAACTTAAAGCCTGAGAGGATCTTAATCTGGTTTCACAGTGAACTTACAGACCTACAGCAGAGTGTTCAAATCTTTCCAATTCATTTTCTTATTTGCAGGAAGAACTTCGTGTTGTCTTTTCATAAATTGGACATATTAATCATCATAGAGGTCATTTTTTTAGTATTATGTGGCCTCTGGTGTGCAGGATTTTTGTCATTTTTGTGTCTTTGTTGACCAAGACAGGTTTCAAGAACAGATTTTAGGATATTTCAATGTATTCCATTAGAAAATTGTTGAAAAATGTTCCAGATTTCACCAAAAAGTTGGGTTGAGATTTTTTTTTTTTTGCCTTTTCCGAGTAAAACGCACATGAAATGATGTTCCTGAATTAGTTCCAGCAGAACGAACATTTAGTCCACGTGGATAATTGCATGTTTGTAATTTTTTCGTGTTTGTTTTCGGACTGCAGATAAAAACCAGCATGGACGATTAATTACAACTTTCCTGAAGACTTTATTCACATTTCTCAACTATTTTTCTCTTATAGACGGCCACAGTTTGTCAGTTAGTTTGTTTTTTCTTCACCCTGTAAGACCTAAACAAATTTAGGAAACGGTAATAATCTTATATCTATTTTTTGCAGGATTTAATCTACACATAAGATATGCAAGGTACAAATATAGATAAAAATCTTTTTCTATATTTGGGTCTGAGAGAACAAAAGGTGGAAATTTTCTCTTGGTCTCCTGCAGACTTTCAGAATCCCTTCAGTCAATGCATTTGTTTATTTTTTTACTGTAATTATACCTTAAACTACTAAAAAAACAGACATCTGTGAGTCACTGTGCTTTCCTGAGTAATGATGCTGCATTTTTGGAACGGTGGGTTTTACAGGGTTAAGGCTTTTTGGTGGTCAGCTAAGAACCTGTGCTTAATAGTAAGAATTTTCTGTATCAAAAATTTTCTTTAAATTCACTTAATTATAAGGGAACACAGCTTTTGTGGTCAGATCCTACAATGTCATCAAAACCTGCCTGGTAAAAGCTGCACAGAGGGCAGATATTAAAGTGCTGCTGTGCTGGGGCTGTTTACGTGTTTTCATTCATGTTTATTTGGCCTGTTGGATCTTCAGGACCCCATTTATCCTCTCTAAAGTTCTCCTTTCAGATGGGTAATTATTTCCAAAGTGGCCATCAAAAGGAGTCCATCAGAGGCAGAAGCCAGGAGGGAGCAGAAAGAAATGAAAAGATCAGTCTGCAGCTGCAGCCCACCGTGGTCGATGGGAAATGGGACTTTAAGCGTGGTCAGCAGTAAAAGGTTGGCCGGCAGGTGATCTGAAACATGGAGGCCAATAAACATGATGGAGGAGATGGTGCTGTTGTCGTGAATTGTTTTTTCTTGAAGGTAACTTTGGTGTATGTCTTTTTTCCCCCCCAAACTGCTCACAGTAACGTTCATTTTCTCTCAGCGCGTCATCTAGACGCCGAAGCTCCACCAAGCCTCGCCTTCAAACGGAGATCTCAACACAAACTGTGCCGGCGTTAGTTTGAGGTAAAAGGCAGTATCAGCGCTGACAGGTGATATTTCAGGGACTTTTTATTTTTCCTAAGGAAGGTGCAGAGGTGGTTTGAAGGTTGGCGGATTAGAGGAGAAGGAAATAGGTTGATGGGGACAGAAGGATGGACGGACGGGAGAAGAAGAGGAAGAAGAAGAAATGAGTTTGGGGTGAGAGGAGCCGAGAGGATTTGAGATGAAACGGGAGGAGAATCAACTCAGCGAGGAGTGTAATGAAGAGAAGGCAGAAAAAGCTGATATGTGCCTTTTGTCTCCTTTTTCATTCTCGTGCGTTTGTGCTGCTCAAGTTCAATCGGTGTGAGAACAAGTTGTAGACCTGGACAGTAATGACTCCTAAAGTAAAGAGGGAACACGTTGTCCAGGTCTAAGTCCTTCAAAGGACACTTCAGTGATAAGATTTAACCCTCCTCTGATTTTATGTACCCCCATGTAATGCTTAATAACGTATTATCAGAAACAGCTGAACCACTGAGCCTTCACATGATCAGGTTTCAACACGTCTTGTCCACAAGTGCAACAAAGTCCAGAGTGATAGGTAGAAAAAATATATTTCTACAAGACAATGAGGCATCCTTTTTATGTTTTTGTTGCTTAGAATTCGCCAATAATTTGTTCCAGAGTCCAACAGAAACGGGGCTGGCTGCCGCAGTGGTTCAGCCTCCAAAGTAATAATTACTAATTCTTAATTGCCTTTCTGCTTATTGGTTTCTAATCTTAATTAACGTCACTCTTTCAAAAAAAAAAAAAAAAACAGTGAGCTTCAAACACCTAACAAAAATCTCTGAACATTTTTTGGTGGAAAAACAGAAATGCTAAAAATGTTTAAGAACATTCAGAAAATAATCAACCAAAATCCAGCAAATTTCACTTGATTTTGGTTGATTTTTATGTGAATGTTCTCAGAGAAAATCTTAGAAGTTTTACTGATATATATGTAATCACTTTAGATATTTTTAGGATTTTTTTTTGGAAGATTTTTACTCATTTTTTGAAAATATTTACAAGAATTTTCTTGCCAAATTTGGGGGATTTTTTAAGGGAAATTTTTAAGGAATTATTGGAATTTTCTTCCTGAAGGTTTTGCATTTTTTCTGAAATTTGGGGATTTTTTTTTTTTTTTTTTTTGCTGAATTTTTGTATTTTTTCCAGACAAAGAAACAATATTTTTTGGTGGCCATAAATGAAGACAACAGGAGGGTTAAAACCTGAAGGTGGATTTTAGGGATGAGAGGGGTTAATGGTAAGATTCTCTTCTTCCACGCCTCCTTTTCTAACCCTTTTCTTCATCGTGTCATCTACTCTCTCCTACCTTCACCCCTTTTTAACCATATTCTTTGTTATTTCACCGTTTCCTTTTCTCACAGGTTTTTCATTTCTAACATTTTTCTCATCTTCCCTTTTTCCATTCATCTTCTTTCTCTCCTCTCTGCTCTCTTTATTCCCCGTTTCTCCTCTCCTCTCAGCAGGGTTATTGATGGCCTCGTATTCTCGGTGGCCGGGCGGACAGGAAACAGAAACCCCTGCAAAGAGTGGAGCAGCATCACAACCCTCAGGCAGGTGACCAGGTGACTGTGTGTGTGTTGGTTTATATATGTGTGTGTGTGATGGGATTTGTGTCCAGGCTCGAGTTATGCTGGTTGCGCTGACAGAAGCAAAAAGGTAAAAGGGGGGGAAAAAAAAGAGGAAAAGGAGGGAAAGAATTCATTTTCTCCAGAGGGATGGGGGTTTGTTGGAGGCTTGTGTGTCTGTGCCGAACACTGGACTCCTGCTACCTCCAGCCCTGCAGGCCTCTCACAATAAATGGATTTTCTTTTTCTATTCTAGGACGCACTGGACCTTATTTCCTTCTCATTCTCCTCTCTCTTTCAATCTCTGTCTCCATCTCTGTTCTCCCCGAGCTACGAGGACACGCTCCCAGATGTTGCAGCCCCATTATCTCACGGAGAGCCATTAATAGACTTTAATTTAATCCAATGATCCTTTATTACAGGAGACTATTTTAACAAAAGGAGCCCAACCAATAAAAAAAAAAAAAAAAATCAAGGAAAATATCACACTCTTATACGACTTCAAGTAAGAAGAACATGAGGGACAATCAAGACGATAGTGATGACAGTGATGCCTTGTTGCTATGGTAACCAGCAGTTTAATAACCTCATGCGCTGATTTTGAACACTGGTGAGGACGTTCAGTGGAAGATGTACAGAATGAAGTTTTAATGAACCAAACAGAAGCAAGGAGGGTTAAAAAAGCAAAGCAGATGTTAGACAATCACAAAAAACTAGCCTTTTTATTTCACTTTCTAAGTGAGGTGTTATTAAAACTTATTTGATTGATGAAGAAAAAAGGAACAAAAGAAAAATCACTTTTGGTTATTTAGGTTTTTTCCCCCCATTATGGAAGCTAAATGTACTGATTTTAATGTGACTTTCTGTTGTTAAACCACCATTAAATAAGCATATTTATTTGTAAATTCATGTATTATATTGGTTTCTGTATGAATATTTGCAGCACAAACACTCAACTCCTAGAAGCTCTGGACCTCAGAATAACCAGAGTCCAGTTTCTCTGTGTGTGTTTTAGTGGTTCTATCATTAAAATTAAATCAGAGCTCAGTCTGTTGGTAAAGAGGCTCCTCTGGATGTGCACAATCTGCATTTTTGTTGTGTTTGTTTTACAGCAGCAGTTTTTTGGGGGCAAAATAATCAGCCTGAAAACACGTAAAATGAAAACTCTGCAACCTTTCTACTGTTTTTTCCTTTAACTTCACTACACTTTCCATCTCTGTCTGCAGAAACCAATCAAGTAATGCCAGTTAAACTAAAATAAAACTTGTTGACTTTTGTTTCTAGATCGTATCACCATCCAGTAGACTAAAGAAATATTTAAGGAAGTTCTGTGTTTAACCCTCGTGTTATCTTTGGGTCAAAGCTGACCTGCCTGCTGTGGCTAACAGCATAGAAAAACCCCTAAATTACCTTTATTCAACTTGAAATTGAATTATTTTTTATGCTTTATACTGGCTAGTTCCACTGTACAGAATGCAATGAAATGTAAGGAATGCAAAATCACCACAAAACAACAAATAAATGCAAAACCACTACAAAAAAGATGGAAAAAAATATTTTAAAAAATGCAAAATCACTTTAAAAAGACGGAAAACACACAAAATCACCTCAAAAAGAAAGAAAACCATTTCAGAAGATCATCACAAACAGACGCAAAAACCGCCACAAAAGACAGAAAATCACAACAAAAAAATGCAAAACCGCCACAAAAGACAGAAAATCACAACAAAAAAATGCAAAACCGCCACAAAAGACAGAAAATCACAACAAAAAAAATGCAAAACCGCCACAAAAGACAGAAAATCACCACAAAAAAATGCAAAACCGCCACAAAAAGATGCAAAAACCACCTCAAAAAGACAGAAAGCCATTTCAGAAGATGCAAAATCATCACAAACAGAGCAAAAACCACCACAAGACAGAAAATCACCACAATAAAAAATGCAAAACCGCCACAAAAAGATGCAAGAACCACAACAAAAAGATGAAAAATCCCGACAAAAAAATGCAAAAACCACCTCAAAAGATGCAAAAATCACCATAAATAGCTTCCATTCCGTACGGTTCCGCTGCACAGCAATCTGTTTCCCTTCAAAATGCATTTCAAGCTGCTTTCTGTACATTTCTGGTACTTTCTTAAGACGTAGAAGTACTATCTGCTGTTAAACAAGTAATGTTTTGACCTCTGCAGTACCTTTAGCAGCAATAATAGTGACGATAAACCTCTACTTTAGGATAGAATCAGGGCTGTCCACTGATTAAATACAGTCTCTTTCTGTCCTCTGAAGAGGGAAAAACCGGACGTTCACTAAGTGTGTGATGCAGGACAGTTTGGATCTTCATGTAAAATAGATTTTTGATGGAAATTCAATGAAGCTGTTCTATTTCAGAGGCTCAGTGGAGGCGGGTCTTCACTCAAGTTTTCACTGAAGCTGCAACAAGAAAAAAAGCATCTCAGTGCTTAATTGTAAATGTGCAGTTTGCCTGTTTTTGCAGCAACAGATGAACAGAAATGATGAACCTGGTGTTGCTGTGTGTGTGCTTTTATTCCTCCTGTACATCTCCAACCCTTGTTAGACCTCCAACTGTCTCGAGTATTTCACTTGAGTCCGTTTGAGAGGTCGGACGCTGCGCTTTAAAGACGTCTCCTTCTCCTTTAAATAATCCTCTTCCATCTAAACGTCTCATAAAGCTGCTCAGACGAACCTCCTGCCCTTCAGTCCAGCTCCTCACATTCTGATGTAGGCGTTCAGGACTCGTCCATCTGCTCTCCAGCCTCCAATCGACTCCACGGGCTCTTGACATTGTCCAGAGAGGGTCCGTCTCCGAGCATCGCCATGGTGATAACTGCATTACGGCGGATTTTACAGCAGGAAAGGAGGAGAGGCGGTTTCTGCTTAAGATGTGGTCAAAAGCTCCATTTAACGTCCTCAAAAAACAACTACTGGAGACACAAATACTGGAATTATCGCCTCTCAGAGGTGTTTATTATGGGATGGCAGGTGATGTTTAAATGCTAAACATCTTGCACATGGATCAGATCTGCAGTTTTACAGAGACAGGACCGGATTAAGAGCAGCAGCTGGAAGTTAGATGTGATTATCGTTTTATTAATTTGTACATTTCTGCTTTTATTAGCCTTTTCTTTTCTGGATTAATTTTTTCATTATTACGTTTTATTGCCACGCACATTTCTTTGTATTTTTTTTAAACTATTTTATTTATTTGTCTTTAAAATTCTACTTTCATCATTTTACAGATAAATTTTTGCATTAATATTGTTTTTTATTGACACATTATTTTTAATTTTATTTATAGGCACATTTCTTTTTTTTTTTAAACAATTTTACTTATTTGTCTTTATATTTTTTATTCTACTTAATACTTTTTATGGATAAATGTTTTGATTAATATTGCTTTATATTGTCACATTATGTTTTTTATTTTTAAGCACATTTCTTATTTTTAATAATTTTGTTTATTTATCTTTATATTTTTACTTTTACAGATACATTTTTGCATTAATATTGTTTTTATTGCCACATTATTTTAAATTTTATTTAGAAGCACATTTCTTTTTATTTTTAACTATTTTATTTACATTTCTACTTAACCTTTTTTTATTGATTATTATTATGTTATATTGCTGCTTTATTTATTTTTATTTTAAGCATATTTATTCTTATTTTTTAATTATTTTATTTGTCTCTAAATTTCCACTTTTATTTGCTTATTGTTTTATAGATTTATTTTTGTAATGTGGCACTCTCAATTCTCCATATTAATGCTCCATTACTATTACTTTCCAATAGAATGCTGCATGAATTACATGACTTAAACACCAGAAATAAGCTCTTGTAGAATGATATTCTTGTGTCTGAATTCACACTAAAAACTCAGTAAAATGCAAGTTTGCTTCATTTAAGTGGATTCAACAGCTGAAGCGTTTCTAAAATCTCCGTTTCCTGTAAATCTGTAGACTGCTCAGACAATAAAATCTGTGTTTGTTTGCATACATTTGTGTTTCTACAGTCTCAAACATTTTCACTTCATGTGGATGCGGTTTTACCCTAATCCCTGCCGTCTAAATAAACCTGTTTGCTCTAAAGTTTGATTCTTTAAGTTTGTCTGCTCAACTGAAGCTGTTGGTTAGTTTGAAGAGAGTAAATTGGAGAAATGAAATTAGAATACGAGCAGAAGAAGGCAGGTGATTTGCAGTAAGCAGCTCCAGCAGCGTCTGAATCCGAGGTGAGACGTCTGATTAATTCTGAACTCTGTGGCTGGAGCTCTGCTGCCCGTCGTGGCTTCACAAACAAACAATCAGGTTGTTTTCTCCAGCAGATGGGCAGAGATAATTAATTTCAGGATGGAGTGCGTGAACTTTTCTGCTTCGGGAGGAAATTCAGGCAAATCAAGAAAAAGAGAATCAAGACAATAAAGACGTCAGCGATGCTCAGTGATGGTTTTAGGATCTGTTGCAGTCATTTTTTATGTTTATTTCAGATTATAATGTCACAGTTTGACCTCTTATTGAGGCGATTTGAATCTGACCTTTTGTTTTTGTGCTATTATTAATATTCTGATTAATTAATGTGGGATTTGTTATAATTTATTAGATCCTGATTTGCTGCAATAGTGAGTGGATGAAGAAAATTCACTGGATTTCATTCATTTAAACCATTCAACAAATGGTTCATTTAACTGTTTAGGGCTTCTATCCCTGGTTTAAATTCACAAGCAGGACTACGTTTGTTCCTTTTTGTGCAGATTGCAAATTATATTGTCACAAAGAGCTCTTTTATTTTGGTGATGTTAATCAGTTTTTTATGAATAATAATAATAATCTGAGGGATTATTGTGGGATTTGTTGCATAAGGAGAAAAATATCCACTCCCTACACTGCTTTATTCATTTAATTAACCAACTAATGACTCAGGATACAGTTTCAGGATTGAATCCATTATTTTAATTCAGACTGAGGGCTTTTCTGTATTTCTTTCATTTCATAAATTAGGTTTTAAGGCAAATTTTCAACGCCGGCGTCAACGACATTTCACAGTAAAATACGTCTAAATGCACTCCACAGACATTTAGAGACTGGCAGGTGAAGAAAACAAACATAACCGAGGTAAAAGGCGCTTTGCATGTTCAAATTCTGCAACTTTAAGACGATTTCAAACTGAAAAACACAACAAACGCACCAAGAAAACCATTTAGCAGCCAACTAACAACTAATGGCCAACTTACAGTTAACAGTCGTCTTTCTTTCAGCTCATAGTTTTATGACACTTTAAATATTTCACTTGGTCTAAATGCTGCCAATGACCCTTCACAATAAAATACATGTAATTAACTGTTCTCCACTTGCTCTGCACCACACAACAGACAAAGTTAGAGAGGGGCAAGGAAAAGATAATTATAATATTTTGCAATTTTTGCACATAATTTCAAACGGGAAAAACATGAAAATATACACAACTTTACCTGCTAGCTAACAACTAACAGTTAAGGAAATTGTTCAACGCTCGCATCCCGGTTTAAAGTCACATGTACGACTTTTTAGTTTTTCCTTCAGCTCATGCTTTTGGTTTCACTGCACATTTACTGTCTCACTGCTTTCATCAAAACGAAATAGATCTCATTGATTTCATACCAGCTTCTCTGAATCAAACAGAAAACAGGCAAATTTAGAGACTCGCAGGTGAAGAAAACAAACACATCAGAGGAAAAAGGCACTAAAAGGCAAAACACAGAAACACGCACTATTTCAGCTGCTAACTATTGGTTCAAAACATCCTCACGAGCCGAGACAGAGCAGCTTCTTCTTCTTTTCTTTGATTCTTAGAGCAGCACCGTGGTTCTAACAGGCCTGTTTGATGTCACACAAAAACCGTTTCACAGGAAGTCGAAAGAAATCTTTATGTTCATGTAAGCATTTCTCTTCACAGGGGAGCTTATTGAGTCAAAGAGGACATAAAAGAGAACAAACGGCCACAGAGTTCTTCCTTTTTCTGCTTAATTGCTCACGTTCCAACAAATTAACCACGTGGAAAGTTTCCTAATTGCTGACAAAGAAAACTTGGGTCAGTGATCTGGATGTGTGTGTGGACACGGCTCTGTTTTGGGCTGTTTCTTGGTGTATTTCTGCAGCATCACAGTATTAGAAGTAACCGGGATGAATACGATGTGCTGGGAATCTGTGGAGGAACAAGAAAAAACAGCACGTTTCCTCCTCAGGGGGTGGACAGGTCATCATTATCTGAGTCAATCTGTCATTGAGGGACTTTTGAAGTCCATGGGATATACATACATTTTCAATAAAAGCAAATAAACTAACATACCGCTATTTTATATTGACGCATGCAGAATGACTGGAAAATGATCCAAAATTTCAGAAAATTACTCTGACATGAAATTTGTCCTAAATGACTCAAAAATGATCCAAAATGATGAAAAATGATCCAAGTTGACATAAAATTTGTTGAATATGACAATAAAACTGTCCAAAATGACTCAAAATTGTCCAAAATGACTGAAACTATCCATTTTTAGGGAAAATTAGTCCGGAATGACACGGAATTTGTCCTAAATGACTCAAAAAAATGTCACAAAGACACAAAAATGATCAAAAATGACAAGAAATGATACAAGTTGACATAAAACTTGTTGAAAATTACATGAAAACTGCCCAGAATTTCTCAAAACTATAATTGAGGGACTTTTGAAGTTCATGGGAATATAGCCTGCACACATTTTTGTTAAAAATTTAAAAAAAAAAAACAGTTTATGTTCATTATGATCATGTCTTCCCAAATGCCAGAATTATTTTTTATGAAAAGAATCATTTGTTAATAAAAATGACTGGATATCACTAAAATGCCAAATAAATAACCGTCTAAATCTATTAACACCCAACCTCTAATTAGCTAAACAATTATAAAATGAGCTGATTCAAAGATTGTTTTGATTGTGTTCTTTTTATTAAGTTGAGATATTAGGCTTGATTTTAGGCCTGAAAACAGCAAAAAAAAATGTCAACTATGATACAAGAAATCCCATAATTATACAGTACATTGACCCTTCTGCTGCCTTTTTCAGCCACCAACAAACCAAACACACCTCACAGCCTCATGTCAGAGGTTTTCCTTCCTGTAGAGTCATTTTCCTTCTGAGGACAAATCTCTTCTCACTTTTTCAACATTTCTTGGCGTATATGTCTGCTGTGTGCTTGTAGGTGTAAATTAATAACAGCCGTACTCTGATAAGAAGGCGGAGGAGCCGAATGCTAATTTAATCAATAAAATCTGAATGTCTGCTCATTTATTCTGGTCTCAGCATGAAGAAACCCTGACTGTCTATATGCGGGTCGCCTGCTATACGTTTCGTGTCCGGGTGTTTCCCGCTGCCCTCCATCACCGCAGACTCAGACAGACTAAAGCCTCGTTCAGACAGGATTTATCTCTCCAGAGGACGCTGTGATTTTAATATTGCATGTGCTGACCATTGATTTTAATCCTGTCTGGAGCGCATGTGTGTGATTTTCTTCTTCTTCTCTCCTGCCCTCCCGCCGCACAGACATAAATATTTCAATAAAAATAGACGATTATGGTTCCTCGTGGTTGTGCCCACTGATGGAAAGTTGCATGTGTGCTTTAAATCAGAGCTAATTACAAGTTTACAGACGATAATGTTGAGCTTTGGATGCGTTTTCCAACAATTTCAGACAATTATTGGAGCTCAGAGAATTAAAACCACTGAATATTTAAAGTCATTTACATAGTATAGAGTTATTTGAAACCTTTTGAACTGCAGGTTGATTTAAAGGACAGATGTGTCCTGCTTGAAGAAATTTAAACTTGTTGTTCATGCCAACTTTCAAACATCTCCCTCATTTTTATATGGTTGAAAAGTCAATAAACACTAATCCAGTTTGTCAAACGATAGAATCAGGAAAAAAAAAAACATGGTACAGTCTAAAAAACAATCCTCGATTATTTCGTCTGTACTCACAATGATGCGTCTCTTGTTTTGTAATTCTTACATTCACAGCCTATCAGAAAGAGAGATGTGAGTTTCTGCAGCTGTTTGGTTGTAAATAATCCCGAAATATCAGCATGATGTTGTTTTATCCGCCCACACTGAGGCTCACAATGTTTTATGTGATCTTATTGTAAGTCCGTACCAGGCGTAAACTAACCGTGACGTCACCCGTTGGTTTCAACGCTGAGAAAATGAAGCCCGGATTTTGCTACTTCCTGGTCGCCGTTTTGGATTTTTTGGAGCCAGTGACATAAAAAGCGTCATCAAACAGACTGGACCGGAGAGCAACTAGGGGCAGGATTGGCTGAGGACTCTCTTATCCCGCCCACATTTTACCGCAGAGGCTTCTGTTGCTGTCTATCAAGTATAGCCACGCCCCCTGGCTCCACCAACTTTAACGATTTATTTAAAATTCAGTATTGATTTATTTTAAGATCGCCCACCTGATCTCTCATTTTGACCATGAAAACTAACGGGAAAAAAATCCTGAGCTGTAGAACATCAGTCTATCAAATTTTATTTTTTCCAAAAATGAATTGGGGTCTATGGAGAAAAAGCTTTTTGGAGCCAACCCTAGCGGACGGCGTGATATTGCAAGTTTTTGACACTTCCGGGTGGGCTTCAATTCTGGAGCCAGATGCTACGTCCATCTTTATACACAGTCTATGGTCCGTATCCTGGAAAAAAAAAAAAAAAAGCCAAACTTTTCTCATTCAGACATACATGCTGTCCTGCAGGTCAAAATTAACCGGTTTTAAAGTTTGAAAATGTGGGGAAAATATATTTTTTCACAGTGAAACTTCTGATGTCCACATTTTCAACATTTTTGGGAAATTTTCGAAAAAAATTTTGGTGGAAAAAAGAAATTTAAAAAAATATTTCTTAACATTCACATGAAAATCTACCAAAATCCAGCAAATTTCTCTGGATTTTGGTTGATTTTTAATATAGTATATAAATTCCTTTGTTTCATATATCAAAGAAAAATTCGGTATTTTTCCTCCCAGTATAATTCAGCCTCAGTCAGCATGTATTTAAAAATGAGTACAGGTTCAGACTGAAACTTAAAGACTGGTAGGAGGTGAGACACCCACATCTGATTAAAGAGCATTACATCTAATTTCTTGTCTTTTTTTACATAATATTCACGCCATAATTAAGTCCTAAATAGTGATTCCATCTCACCACAGATTCAGTAGATGAAGTGTTGAGCCATTTTCAACTCGTGAAATGTTCATTTTTATACATTTGGTTTAAAAAAAACATCACCAGCATTGATTGGTTTCATCACAGTAAAGTCATTTTATAGCTGAAAAAACATCTGTAACAGCAAAATCACCTCCGTGGACGAGACTAACCTCTGATCATTTCCACGGCAGAATTAATTCAGAAGAACCGAGTCGATTCATCTTCTGGTAATTAAGCAAATGGAGGTGAGGATGGGCTCCACGTGTGCCTTCATGACGTTCCTCGCTGAACTAAAAGTGTTCTTCATAAATAAGGACCCTTAACCTGCAGAGGGTCACTGACCAGAAGATGCGTTTGTGTCGGAATATCAGATGGAGCTGTTAGCTGCTCATTAAAACGCCGTTTGTCTGAGAGGTAATGCGAGTGCATTGGACTGGATCAGTGAGAAGCAGCTTTAGAATGAACACACACACACACACCTGGACACACACTGAAGGGTCAGGGCTAATGGTGTGGCCTCGGTCTGCTCCGGTGTGTCGGTGGAACCTGCTGTCAGTTCATTACTGGACGCCGCCGGGCCACAACTCAAGCAGACGTCCAGCAGCAACATTCAGAGGATTTTATTTTACCACCAGGAGATCCTCAAAATGGCACCAAAAAGTTCTGAGCCGAGAGTTTCTGCGTCTTCAGAGTCGTTCAGGAAGCCGCTGGGAGCAACTAGGACTGAGGAAAATGGAGAACCGAGAGGAGAGAGGAGAAAAATGATTCTTTTTACCCCCGTAAGAGCCGATACTGTGATCCTGTACTGGCTGTTCTCATATCTTTGTAAGTAAAAAATATAAGATCTACTCGGATACAGTCAAGTAGGGGTTGAATTTAACTAAGAACATCTACTCCTGCTCAAATTTAAAGCACTTGAACTTCATTTTTCTACAATTTAGAGGGAAATAATTCACTTTTAAGTACAATGTCTGACACTTAGCACCACAAAGGATTACAAAAAGCTGCGTACAACTTATAAAATACAATGTTCTGTTACAGATTAAACTATTAAAGTAAAATCCTACATCATGTTCCTTTGTAGACACTCCGATCTGGAAATGATAAACTGAGGCTGAATGTTGCTGAAATTGAACTTAATTTGTTGAGGAAATTTCACATTGTTCGCATTTCGTAAAATGACAGCCCCTTAAATGTGAACATTTTCAGAATGTACCTTTTTTTTTTTAATTAAAACAAAGGAAGCATTAGGAGTTGTGGTTATTTACAGGTTATTATGCTGTGCTTTTACTGGTCCGGTCCACTGGAGATCAAACTGGACTGAACTAAGATGACTTTACCTCTGTGCTGCAGACAGGCTGTTCTTTATAGAAATGCGTTTGCTGCTGCGTTGCTTCGAGTTCACAGCTGCTGATCATCCTTTCCTCCGCTATCACCACTGCAAACATTACACACACTCATCTGATTCACGGCTTCTAATAGAGCATTTGTGAAGCTTTAAACATCATAAATCGCCTCCTGACCCTCTGATTCTTCCACAGCTCCGTGACATCATCACCTAGAGCCCGGTTCAGCGTTGTGCTGGCGTTACACACCCGCTCCAACATGCAAACGTGTACGACTCAGAGTGCAGGTTAGCATGTTAATGACGCGGAGGCTGGTGTTACCAGGCAGGATACACGCTGATTCCATTATCATTGATTAGGTGGCAGAGTGTGTGCAAATTTATGTCAGTGTGACACACGCTGTAAGAGGATTAGAAATGTGTGTGTGCAGCAGAACATTACACAGTCTGCTTCTGGTGTCAGACTGTACTCACTACGGAGGTCAGTGGAACGATGATTCTGTGCGACGGAGACAGAATAAGTGCCTCGGTGTCGGGGACGGACCGGGATCAGAGAACGGAGCTGCTTTCAAACCAAGCATCAGCCTCACTTCAGTGTGGGAGACGAACCCGTACAGACTGACTAGAAAGCAGAAATTCAACACAATCTCACTGCAGAGGCTAAGCCAATGCTTCAAGCCCCAGAGGTGCTTTACCAGGATTTAAAGATTTTTTTTACTGCATCTGATGAAGAGAGCCGAGACCGATGCTCGTGGTTCCAATAATCTATGTTTTATTACTCCAAACAACAGTTTTTATCTAAAACAAACAATTCATTATCGACAGCATTTAGGTGGTCAAAACTGTTTTTCCTTCCAGGCGGAACACCTGCCCGGACAAAGATTGGTTCCTATTTATAATAGAACAAGCTTATTGGCTCCTACACTCACCTTAACCAGTACAGCTGCTGACATATGCAGACAACTATTTAGACAATCTGAGAGGCAAAGCGTTTGTGTGACCGGTGGATTCTCGCTGCGTTGTGAATTCAGCCGACACATAGATCCATTTATTCTCTTTACAGCAGACAAAACACACACACACACCGGTCTCCTCTCTTTCTGAACACTAAACAAAAAGCTTGTAAGGTGGGAAACGTTCAGTGAACAGATGTACAGTATGAGATGGAACACACACCTTTACAGTAGGCAAAAAAAAAAACCCATACAACCGGAACATGAACTCACAAGTGGAATTACATGACATTAGCACACAAATCACAGCTGCACAACTTCTCTTTCTGAACACACAGCAAAAAGGGAGAGGTAAGGCGGGAAAACCCATTTAAAAGTGCGCATAGGGGCACAGGAGAGCCCAGCAAAGGTTCCACACAACAGCTGAGAGAGTAAATATGACAATACTGACCCTGTCACTGGGTGCTACAACATGAAGCTCAACCAAAGACGCATTCAGCACAAATATACCGGCACAGTATGCAAGGATGCAACACATGAAGAAAGCCGTGCACAGATCCAGGAGACCACAGTGGGACTATTTGGCTGCATGGATGACCAAAAATCAGTCAACTTTTCATTGTTTGCCTGGTGCAGCCACTCAGCTTCAAGTAAATTGGAAATTAGAACGGTTTATTTCACAGTTTTCTGTCTGAGTGGAGACTAGAGGCTTCTCTGTCGCTTAGCAACGTCTTTCAATGCATGTGAAGTGGATAAAAACAAAGTGATTTCTCATAAAACAAATGCAAAATTACACAAATAATCGAAACAAATTCAGCAAATAAATCAAACATGCAACACAAACCAGATAAATTAAGACGGTATTCTTACACAGCAAATCAGCAGCCCCTCAGCCAAAGTGCCCCCAGCAAAAAAAAAAAAAAAACAGTAAACACAAAAAACATGACTGGCAACAAAACTAACCTAACAAGACCAAACACTGCAGTCAGCCTCATTCAAGGTGTGAGTACGCCCAAGCAAGCAACACAACAGGGCCCAAACTCCACCAGAAAGGATTTAAAAACACCAACCTTCTGGAGTAAAACAACAGGGGTTAGAAATGGACAAATGTATTAGTGTGTGAGGGGACGTCAGGAAATTGTTGTGGGAAACGCTAAACCACCAACATTATGCACTGAATTTATTGCACAGACTGCTGCCAAATCATCAACAGCTTTTTTCCCTACTGAGGGGCCGTTTACACGAGGACGCTTGCAGGTAAAAACGTCAAAATATTTCAACAAAACACCCTATCGTTTATACGAGGACGGCGTTTTGGGGGCTTGAAAACGCAAAAATTTGAAACCGGCCTCCAGAGTGGAAAAGTAGAAAACGCTCCGCCGTTACGTTTCCGTCTAAACAGCAAAACGCAAAACTTTGCCGAGATCTGACCACGTCGCGTACGCGATTACGTCACATACGCGCTTTGGTTTGCCGGCCGGTACAAGGAAGTAAACAAAGATGTGTGATTATTTCCATCCTTCGTACCTTCAAGCAACTCTGGCAGCTCTATGTACACTACAGGAGTCGTACCAACAAACGTACAGAATCTGTACAGATTCCATTCATGAACATTTACCGCGACGGAGATCCAAAAAGGGAGACAGTACGCATGCGCGTAGACATGGCGGAGTTTTATCACAGCGCCACCCAGCTGCCTGGCATGCATATCCAATCGAATTCCACACACTACAGAGTCACCGTATATACGCAGATTTCCTTCAAAACCGCTCGTCTAAACGTGAAATGACAAGACGCCACTTTTGCGTTTTCTGTTAAGATGGTCCTCATGTAAACTGCCCCTGAGCTTCAACGTTCCAGACTGAAATGTCGACTAAAAAAAAGCACAAAGTCTCCAAGAAGCTCCTCTTGAACTAAATGTAGATCTGCTTATATCACAGCCAGAGAGGAGCTACCTTTGACCAACAGCACAAAACATTCATCTACACCTTTGCTCCTGTTTACAATCACCACCAGAGCGTACGGAACCGAACAAAGAAGCCACAATGCTGAATGAGAGCTCAGCAGTGCAACCAAAGAAAAAGTCCTTAACCTTACACTGTAGATTCAGCAGAAGAAGACAGAGCGCTGCAAAGTCACAGGATGAAACAATAAACATCTTACCTTCTTGGAGATGCTGTTTTCTGCAACCTTGCCAATCCCGTCTTCAGTCCAGATGCATCAGGATCTTCTCTTCTGTATGAGGGCCTCCAGACTGTCCCGTGACACTCTGCTCCTGAAGGAGAAGTTTGATTAACTGCAGTGTAGAGAAACCTCCTCCAACCAGCTGAAAACTCCAAAATCTCAATAATTCCCTTAAAGTTTCCCTTAAAAGCTTAATTTTATAAAATCCCCCAAATTTGGCAAGAAAATTCATGTAAATATTTTCAAAAATGAGAGAAAATCTTTTTTTAAAAAAAATCTAGTGATTACACATATATCAGTAAAACTTCTAATATTTTCTTTAAGAACATTCAACAAAAATTTTGGATTTTTTTGGTGAATGTTCTTTAAGAAACATTTTTAACATTTCTTTTTTCCACCAAAAAATGTTCAAAGATTTCCCAAAAATGTTGAAAATGTGGACATCAGAAGCTTGACTTTCCCCCCCACATTTTCAAACTTTAAAACGGGTCAATTTTGACCCACAGGATGACAGGAGGGTTAAACTTGTCACCAAACAAACTCCTGAGGCTCAGCATGTTCTTCCTCAGTCTTTGGTCTGATAACTGGGTGTTAAGTTTCATCTAAAACAACACCCTTACCCACAGGATTCTCCATTCAAAGCTGCTCATGAATGACTGAACTACCCCCTGAAAGAGCACCTTAGGCCTGACTTGCCTTCATTTTCTAGTCATTTCCACTCTGAACCACCATCTTCACCGCCACCTCTCATCGCTCACTGCAAGAAAACTGAATGCTGAAGTGAAGCAGCTGAATCTTCACGGATGCAAACACTCACCAGAAACACGCCAAGCAGCCCACATTCAGGGGGTTAGAGCTCAGTCTGGTTTTAGGGATAAAAACTGTGGTGAGAACATGACGGATAAATGAAGACAGATAGCAGGTGAGGAGGCTGGAAACAGGTGATCTGATTGGAGACATGGGAGCAGGTGAGGAGGGTGTGGTGGACGGAGATAAGGAGAGGGACATCTGGTGGATGGAGGCAGTCATGCATTGACAAAACCATGAAAACGTGGCTCAGGGCTGGACTGTGACAGCTCATCACAGCATCAGATAAACAGATTGATTATAGAAGCTCTAAGTCTGCATTTTAAAACATCTTTCTACATTTTGTGATGGAAAATGGAATAAAAGCAGCATTCTAATAATTATGTAATCTGTGTTTTACAGCAGTCCCACTGGGCGTCAGTATAAATGTGAGGCTTGACTGTTTTTCAGTGTTTTATCGACACACCTACTCCAGCGTGAAATGATGAAGTCCTGAAAAGCTGCTCTCTCACACACATGCAGTCCTGTGGAAGCTGCTGAAGGGCTCACCTACCCACTGCTAACCAGCTGCCTCCTGCTGAGATGTTCACACACGGACAAACATCAAACCGGCTCATACAAAGGAAGCTTCTGCAGCTCTGCACCCTCAGCTGAAGCCACAGTGCCCCCTGCTGGCTCCCACAGGAACATTCCCCTCTCGGTGTCAACGGGTTCGCCAACTTTTTCAGACCACGGATGCTTTAAAGCAGAGGAGTTAAACTCACCTTAGTCCAGGTTCCACAGTAAAACCACAGCAAAATAACCTATAAATAACCACCACTCCTAATGTTTCCTTTGTTTTAGTGCAAAAATGGTCACATAAGGAATTATCTTTTTGCAAAACAGCATGAAGAACCTGAAATTTCTAAAGAATTTAAATTCAATTTCAGCAACATTCAGCCTCAGTTTATCATTTACACATTACAACTTCCAGATCAGAGTGTCTACAAAAGAACACAACATTCAGTCATCTGGAAATGAATGAGATAGTATTTTACTTTATGATCAAAACGACAAAAGTCAGACAAAAAACAACAAAAACAAGATGAAATATTACAAAAACAAGATGCAAAACAACAAAGATGAGACACAAAATGATTTTAAAAAAATGAGACAAACGACACAAAACAAAAGGACGCAAAAAATTAGACAAAAAGGTTACAAGACGACAGAAAAAATTACAAAAATGACACAAATGAGACAACAAATGACAAAAGTGAGGAACAAAATGACAAAACAGTAGACCGACAACTGAAGCAAGACAACGGAACACAAAATGACACAAACGCTACACAAAGCAGCAAATAAAGCGAAACACAAAATGACAAAAATACGACAAAAAACACCAGCGAGACAAAAAAAGGAAACACAAAATGACAAGAATCAAGAAGGAATTGCAAAAACAGGGTAAAGTATGACAAAAATGAGACACAAAATGACAGAACAGTGAACAATCCAGTACTTTACTTTAGGCTCAGCTTGTCATGGTCTAGAAATTATTTTAAATTTATACTTTTACTAATTTCCGATCTGCAGTTAAAGTCTTCTCTGTGATTTTTACACTTTGAGGACCGGATTGGATCCTCTGGAGGACCGCTTTTGGCCTGCGGGCCACATGTTTGACACCTTTTCTTTAAAGGGAAGACATTTTCCAAAGGACTCCATCTGTTACACATCATATAATAATAGAAGTATAATACTATTATGAGGTGATCCAGATGGAGCCAAACCTGCTGATTTTTACTATTCGATGCATCAAAGCTCATTCAGAACCTTTTTAAACTACAAAATGCTAATCTGTTAAGTCAAACTATGTGCTATTATATTATTTAGTTTAAAAAAAAACTGAACTATTCAACATATTGGTTAAAATATTAACAGTAAAGTGGAAGCAGCTCAAACTAAACATACTTTCCGGTATTATTTTCTGGTGTTTTTTTAAAATGTCACCGTGTTTTGTTTGCAGTCTCCTCTTAAATAAAAAATGCTGTTTTTATAATATTTTCTGGCTTTAGGGAGACTAAGAACAGCAGAACCCGGTGGATTTAGCTCTTAATTCTGCTGCTTGGTCTTCACATCTTGTTCTGTAAATCACTAATGCATGATGACGGCGTGTTCTGGTGCCGCTGCAGGAAGCGTTCTGCCGGCCCGTTCAGGAGAAAACAGCAAATCTACACAAAGTCTGCTCTTCTCCTGCAATTCACACTTCGGATTTTGGCTTTTTTTTCGCCTTGATGATGAAACATTTTATTCAGCGACAAATAAACTCGAGTACAGCCCAAGCAGCGTGCATTTTCCAGTCGATTTTGGAGGATTTTGGATGCAGGAATTCGCTCCCATTCAGCGGCAGAAGCGGTATTGACGTGCAGCTCAGGAGAAGCAGAGCAGATTTCAGGGCGATAAAGCTCACAGCCGGTGATCCAGCTCCTTCCTCGCATGAAGCTGAGGTCAGATCCGGTGAAGATCAAAGCTGCAGAGATCGCTGTTGTCTAAAATGCGACTGTATCCGGCAGCATTAAGTGGATAAAGATAAAGGGATTGGAGACGGAAACACAGGCCACATCTAGTCAGGAAGGCTGAGACACTTCGGCTCCACGGACTCCATCCTGACCGGTGTTGATTAGTCATTTCTGATTGGCTGAGCGAGAAACTACAGGAGGAAGAATTAGAGACAAGAACGTCCAGCGATAGTGCTATCTCCTGGGTCCAGTAACATCTGAACAATACAGTCAATAAATAAAACTTTTAGCAGAAGTGTGCGTGAGTCAGTTTGTGTTACTTTAGTCTTCATCCATAATTCAGTCATGAACATGCTAACAGTATGTCTCCCATCTTCATGCTGTTCACAAATGGACCTAATTATCTGTTATCATAATGTGCTTTCATGCTAACATCTGCACACACCTGATGCTGACGACCGTCTCCTTTATTTATCAGATATTTCAGCACAAACCAAAGTACTGCAGGTCCTGAAAGTCTGACCTGATGATGACCCGAGATGAGAAGCTTTTACAGTCAGAGTTCTTGTAATCCAGCTTGAGGAGAAAATAAACGTCTGTGCCAAATTTCACAACGATCCATCCCAGATACTTCACTTAAAATAACAAAGTTCAAGAGGTCACCGAACGTAGTCAGCACCGACGTCGTTGAGGGATTTTAACCGACGTCTCTATCCTGAGATAAAAACGCTCTTTATCCCAGACTCAAAAGGTTCAACTTTGCACCTTATTTTCTACAAGAGCCTTCAGCGTCGGCAGCTTCAGAGGGAGAATCACAGACCTAAAGCTTAATAAAGTTAATTTCTCTGTGTGGCTCGTCTGAGTGAAGATTCAGTTGGGAAGAGGAGGAGAAGAGAGATTCGGTTTTAGAGACAGGAAGCAAAACACTTCTGTGAGTCTGACTGCTGCAGATAGAGTGTGTACTGCTGGTCCCAGAGGGCAAAGTGGAAATGACTTTGTCTTTGACAGAAAAGAGCTGTTGAAGAGCCCGAGGCCTCTTCCTCTTCCTGCCTCCCTCTGCTGCTCTGCTCTGGCTCGCCTTCATTCATCTGCTCTGTCTGCTCGCTGATGTTTCACATCAGAGGAGGAGACGGAAGCAGTTTCATTACGACGTGATTAGGAGCGTCGGCAAAACAAAATACAAACGTTTTAGCCCTGATTAAATGTAAAACACAAAGACAAGAAAAGACAGTCATTCACGACTGCGAAGTTTTAAAGCGACACGAGACCAGAGGAGTCAAACTCTTAGCTGAGGTTCCACATTCAGCAGAATTTCACCTCAAGTGGGCCGGATCAGGAAAATCACAGCACAACAGTCTATAAATAACCACAACCTCAAAATTTTCCTTTTTTAAGTGCAAAAAAAGTACATTCTGAAAATGTTCACATGTAAGGAATTATCTTTTTGCTAAACATCATGAACATCCTGAAACTTCTGAAGAAAAATAAATTAAATTTCAGCAAAATTCAGCCCCAGTCTATCATTTCCACGTTACAACTTCCAGATCAGAGCATCTACAAAGAACACAACATTTAGTCAGCTATCTGTGACGACAAAAGTCTGGCAAAAAAAAAGACACAAAACAAGACAAAATATTGAAAACATGAGAAACAAAATGACAAAAAATTAGACAAATGACATGAAACATAACAAAAAAGACACAAAATATTAGTCACAAAGTGGCAAAGAAATGGACAAATGACAAAAACGATACAGAAAGCAATGAATAAAGCAAAAGACAAGGTGCCAAAAAAAGGGCAGACAACACAAGCGAGACAAAAAGGAAACATAAAGCAACAAAAATGAGAAACAAAACAACAAAAACATGAGACAAACTACAAAAGTCAGACAAGAAACAACAACAACAACAAAAAATAAGACACAAAAGAACAATGAGCAATCTAGCATTTTATTTTACGATCAAAACAACTTGTCATGCTCTAGAAATTATTATAAATTTATAGTTTTACTAATTTACAATCTGCAGTTATTGTCTTCTCTGGAATTTTTTACACTTTGAGGGCCGGTTTTGGCCCGCAGGCTGCATGCTGGACATCCCTGCATTAGATAGCTTTTTGCTTTATATCATCACCATGAAGTAAATTTTAACTTCACGCTGCACTGATTATCATAAAATGACACCATGTGCCTTCAGACTGGCTCACTTTCTGACAGCTCGGCTGAAAACTGAAAGCTCGATTTACTCCACAAAGAACATCCGGATAAACTGTGGAAACTTGCAAACAAGAAAGAGCCTCTTTGTCAGAGGAGGCGAAGCAGCAGAATGATGGAGGTAAAACCAGAATGAACCTAAGACATGCCTTCACTCGATGCAGAGAGCTCCGGGACCTGAGAGAGTTCAGAACCAAGACTCACTCTGCATTGTTTCTACTACACAAAAGCCTGCCTGCTTCTTAATACCAGCGGGGGTTTGGCTCAGCGCTGACATCAGGGTTTCTGGTTCAAATTGGCCCCTTTCAGGTCGTTTCTTGTTGTTTCTCTGCAGCCATGTTGCACCAGCAGCCACAAGCAGGACTTCCTATCCTCTCTCTTCTTTCTTAAGTGGTGCTGATCGTTTCATGTCCTGTGGTTTTACTTTACGAGCTGAGACGCTTTGAGGCAAAGAGAATTTGGTCTTTATGACAGCAACGCTGCTTGGAAATGTGAAGCAGAAAGGGTAAAAAAGAAATATTGCAGTTTATATGCTGGTTTTAACCCTCCTGTTGTCCTCATTTACAGGCATCAAAAATATTCTTTCCATCCCTGGTGCATCCCTTTTCTTGTGGACAAGGAAGAAAAACAATGTAAATGAAGCCCTGTTGTTTATAAATTTATGCAGAGTCTGTCCGGACATCAAGAGGCAAAGCAACAGGACTGCAAGTCGTTAGGCTTGTGGAGATGGACTTGTGTTGGAACAATGGACATCTGTTTGATGAATGGACATGTGTTGGACCAACGGACATGTGTTGGACCAACGGACATGTGTTGGACCAACGGACATGTGTTGGACCAACGGACATGTGTTGGATCAACGGACATGTGTTGGACCAATGGACATGTGTTGGACCAACGGACATGTGTTGGACCAACGGACATGTGTTGGACCAACGGACATGTGTTGGATCAATGGACATGTGTTGGATCAATGGACATGTGTTGGACCAACGGACATGTGTTGGACCAACGGACATGTGTTGGATCAACGGACATGTGTTGGACCAACGGACATGTGTTGGATCAATGGACGTGTTGGATCAATGGACATGTGTTGGACCAATGGACATGTGTTGGATCAATGGACATGTGTTGGATCAACGGACATGTGTTGGATCAATGGACGTGTTGGATCAATGGACATGTGTTGGACCAATGGACATGTGTTGGATCAATGGACATGTGTTGGATCAACGGACATGTGTTGGACCAACGGACATGTGTTGGATCAACGGACATGTGTTGGACCAATGGACATGTGTTGGACCAATGGACATGTGTTGGATCAATGGACATGTGTTGGACCAATGGACATGTGTTGGATCAATGGACGTGTTGGACCAACGGACATGTGTTGGACCAACGGACATGTGTTGGACCAACGGACATGTGTTGGATCAATGGACATGTGTTGGACCAACGGACATGTGTTGGACCAATGGACATGTGTTGGATCAATGGACATGTGTTGGATCAACGGACATGTGTTGGATCAATGGACGTGTTGGATCAATGGACATGTGTTGGACCAATGGACATGTGTTGGATCAATGGACATGTGTTGGATCAACGGACATGTGTTGGACCAACGGACATGTGTTGGATCAACGGACATGTGTTGGACCAATGGACATGTGTTGGACCAATGGACATGTGTTGGATCAATGGACATGTGTTGGACCAATGGACATGTGTTGGATCAATGGACGTGTTGGACCAACGGACATGTGTTGGACCAACGGACATGTGTTGGACCAACGGACATGTGTTGGATCAATGGACATGTGTTGGACCAATGGACATGTGTTGGACCAATGGACATGTGTTGGATCAATGGACATGTGTTGGACCAATGGACATGTGTTGGACCAATGGACATGTGTTGGATCAATGGACATGTGTTGGACTAACGGACATGTGTTGGACCAACGGACATGTGTTGGATCAACGGACATGTGTTGGATCAATGGACGTGTTGGATCAATGGACATGTGTTGGACTAATGGACATGTGTTGGATCAATGGACATGTGTTGGACCAACGGACATGTGTTGGATCAATGGACATGTGTTGGACCAACGGACATATGTTGGATCAATGGACGTGTTGGATCAATGGACATGTGTTGGACTAATGGACATGTGTTGGATCAATGGACGTGTTGGATCAATGGACATGTGTTGGACTAATGGACATGTGTTGGATCAATGGACATGTGTTGGACCAACGGACATGTGTTGGATCAATGGACATGTGTTGGACCAATGGACATGTGTTGGATCAATGGACGTGTTGGATCAATGGACATGTGTTGGACCAATGGACATGTGTTGGATCAATGGACATGTGTTGGACCAACGGACATGTGTTGGATCAATGGACGTGTTGGATCAATGGACATGTGTTGGACCAATGGACATGTGTTGGATCAATGGACATGTGTTGGACCAACGGACATGTGTTGGATCAATGGACATGTGTTGGACCAATGGACATGTGTTGGATCAATGGACATGTGTTGGACCAATGGACATGTGTTGGATCAATGGACATGTGTTGGACCAACGGACATGTGTTGGATCAATGGACATGTGTTGGACCAATGGACATGTGTTGGATCAATATAATGTATGGACCTTTTTTTTTTTTTAAATTGTGTGGAAATTGAGGGATTATGGTGGGATGGCCTTGGGGAGGTGGAGTGGGTGAATGGTGGGGTTGCATGATTTATTCCTTTTTGCCACTCTATGTACGGATATACTGTTGGATAAAAGAAAATCTAATAAATTATGAGTATCAAAAATATTCTTTCCTTGTCTGAAAAAAATCCAAAAATTAAGCAAAAAAATTTTCCCCAAATTTGCAAAACTTTCAGGAAGAAAATTCCAAGAATTCCTCAAAAGTTTCCCTTAAAAGTTTTATTTAAAAAAAAATCCTTCCCAAATTTGGCAAGAAAATTCTTGCAAATGTTTTCAAAAAATGAGTAAAAATCTTCCAAAAAAATCCTAAAAATATCTAAAGTGATCACATATATATCAGTAAAACATCTAGTATTTTCATTAAGAACATTCTTAATATTTCTATTTTCCACCAAATAATGTTCAAAGATTTCCCAAAAATGTTGAAAATGTGTTTCACTGTAAAAATATTTTTTTCCCACATTTTCTAACTTTAAAACGGGTCAATTCTGACCCACAGGATGACACGAGGGTTAAGCTATCAATTCACATACAATAAATCTGTTGTTTTTTTCACTTGTCAGATGTCAAAGTCATGCTTTAAGAGGCAATCGATGCGTTTGGCACATGATTAGAGCCTGGTCATGTCTATAAAGATGGATGAACTCTCCTTGATGCTACCAATACAGCGGGTTTACAGCTAATATGATATAATAATAATACCTGGCTTTCATCCTGGCTCCTCCAACTCCTGGTTAATCCAAAAATGAGCAAAGAAATGAAGCCTGAGTGGCGCTGAAGCCACAAACTGTCACCAAAAGCGGCTACACCCTTAAATATACGCATTTTTAAGAGTTAATATAATGAAATGTGTGAATTATATAAAAATTCACCCCCTGTGCAGCTGTTATAAATGGAAAAACTAGCCAAAGAGACCCAAACTGTTTCAGTACCAGGCTGTAAACATGTTTAAAAGTCGATCATTTTAACGTTGAGCTCTGTGGGGATTGGCTCGCTTTTGGAGCCTCTAGTGGCCATTCAAGGAACTGCTTGCAAAGTTGTGCTTTATGGGAAATGTGTTCGTTTCTGGAGCCTCAACTTCACAAACAACTAAAGATTTGTGCGTCTCAACTGCAGCTACACAACTTTTTCCTTTTCTTCTTTAAAATCTGCCTCATGAGCTGAGCAGCCAGAACAGATTCAAACACTTTGATGCCTCTTTATTGTGCTGCATGGACGTGGAGCAGCCTCGAGTAGCTGAATATGAATTAAAAAAAACTCTTCAGGAGAATTTAATTTTAACACAAAGTCAGCGCTGAGGTGATTGAAAATGCGATGCTTGCAGCCACATTCATTTTCAATACAACCGTTTACATCATTTCTCCTGTTCCTGTCTACAAGGCATGCAGTTTGTCTGTTAAAGTTGTGTTTAAAGGAAATTTTAATGAAATTATGCCCACCTCATGTACAGTATTTGTAATGAAAGATAGGGCTGCCCTCTTGATTTGGATTTGGATGTTAAGTCAGTATTTGTGCTGCCGATAAGTGTTGAAATAAGCAAAATTAAAGTTTAGACAGTTTGACTGTGTCTTTTTAAATATTATCGGAGAATAGGGTCGTATTTGTTATGAACAGATATCTCAATGAAGCTTCCCCGGTTGTTTGAATGTGCAAATTAGGTATTCTAGATTTACAAGTACTCTATTATGAATTCATTTCAGAACAAAAATCTCAACACTGGATACCGACATACCAGAGCCAAAGGTTTTCTGCTGAGGGTAATTTGGGTTCTTGTCACTTTATAAATCACAAAATGCTGTTAGCAGCCAAGCAAAAATAGATTTTAGTCATGTTTTTAGAAATAAAATGCTTCATAAATCAGGCAATGAGTGACACAAAAACCTTCAGAATCTGGACAGGAGTAAAACATTAAAGTTAAGTGTAAGTAAGTGCTGCTAAAGTTCAGATTTCTGCATCAGAGTTGGAGAAAAAAACATTTTGAGACATCAATCTTCAAAGATTATACTAAAAATCTACAGATGCAAAAAGACAGGGTGAGGTTATATCAAATAAAATGTGTGTTTTGGATGTTTGCTTTCTATTAGCCTAAAAGAAGACATTTTACAGAAATAAAATATCAGGAAAAAAGTCAAACTTGATCAGGGCATGAATGAATTATGTCTCATCTTAAGGGAAAGTTTAAAAAAAGGAAAGTAAAACTATTTTGTTTTTAATGAAGGACATGAAATGGACACTTCTGCTGCTTTTAGACAAGAAAAAAAAACATTTTATGCCATTTTCTGTTTTGTCCAGATTTATTTCATGTTCACGTCTTCATTTAGAACCAGGAAACAAAACCAGAATCTGTAAATCTCTTTTAAAACTCGCTCTAAAACCTGTTTCTCAGAGTATCACCACCACCACCACGCCGTCTGTTCTTCTCTCCGTCTGCATCTCCCACTAATTACTACAACCTGTCAGCCTCTCCCGGTTGCCGTGGCGACCGGCAGTCGTCATGACAACGCCAGCGGTTTGCCTGGCTCGGCGGTGGGATGGCGGGGGGTTGGTAGAGGTGCTATCTGGCAGGAAGGTGAGATAAGAGAGTTAATTTCTCAGTGAGTTGATAAAAGAGTCGCTGATCTCCGTCAGAGAAACATTCAAACAGCAGGGAGGCTGAGACTGGAAACGCCGCCGTCTGGACGTCTGTGGGGGGATTCTTTATGCTCATGCGAGGGTTTAACTTCCAGATTCCCGCTGTAACGCATAAAATAAAGACGGAACGCTTCATTTCTCAACTTAAACGGGGCAGAAGGAACGTGTTTATGGTGGCTCGAGGAGAGAATATCCTGAAATTCAGAGGATTTTCCAGGAAGGTTCACCTTCAGGCTGCATTTAAAACTTGAATAATTGATGAATCGCTCTCAACAAAAACTGCACAACTCATTTATGGTACATAAAAGCCAAATAAAAGTCTCTGCTTCCAGCTTCTCAAGTGTGAGACTCCCTTCTTTTCTTTTTTCTCATACTGCCTTTATACTTTTGGAGCTGCTGGAACAGTGAACTTTCCCCACTGTGAGATCAATAAAGTTTATCTTTTCTTATCTTTGTTTTTTCATCTGTGAAACTCTATCTTCAGGTTTCTTCAGGCTTCCCTTTGGGGCTCTCATTATCTGACATTTTATCAACTTGGAAAGCCACTAAATCATGAATAAACTGAGAATCCCAACAGTTACCTCGCTCTTTTCACAATGCAAAGTCTCGGAGTGCCTAAATGTAAAACTGGTTACTGGTGGGACAAGAATGTGGAAGAATTCTAAACTTTAAAAACACAATCAAACATCTGGTGTTTCCCAGAAAAGCAGAGGAAGAAACTAAGCTTTAGATCAGACTGATTGGCACATGTTGGAGTATTTCACTTCAATTAATGTAATTTTATTGAAGAATGACATACATCTTTCACAAACAAATTCTGCTTTAGCTACTGCTACAGTTTAAATGTAATCTGATTGGATAAAATCACAAAAATAAAAAGGCTGGACTGAACCTTCAGTCTGTGTTTCTGTCTTTCTAGTAGGATTGGGAAACCTGTGATCAAAATAAATCTGAATTATTGTGATTTCAGTCACTCAGGTGCCTAAATTTTATCAGCCTGAAAACATAAAGTCACCAGACAGGAGAAGAAAACTGTCAGGAAGACATAAAGTCACAAGAAACACCAAATGTGAAGCCTGTCTTTCAATGAAGTTGATCTAAACCTGGTGAAATCAGAGAATAAATCCTGATGAAGTTCATTAAAACACATGACTTTATTCAGAGACATCAATTAATAAAACTCTACCCTGGAAAACACTTTGATTTCAAACGCAAAGACACTTTTGGACGTCTCCATGACAACAAGCAAATGCAAATGTTATATTCTTTAAAAATCCCCCAGGACATCCCATCATTTCAACAAACACGACCGATGGCAGCTGTTTAAGACGCTAAACGTGGGACGGAGAAGCTGAGGAGGTCCTCATCGACAGCCGCACTCCTGCACCACCATGTCCTGGTAGTGCCTCAGTACCACGTTGTCGTTGTTGTCGTAGTAGAGAATGGTGACGGGCGACAGGCGGATGGGGACGCAGCAGGGCTGAGGCGTGCCGAAGGGGTCCAGGGCGTGGACCAGGGTCTGCAGGATGGCGTGGTTGGTGGCGTTCAGCCTCTCGGTGAGCGGGAAGGGACACTCGCCGTGGCAGTAGTTGGCCATGTAGCCCTGCGGGGCGATGACCCAGTCCTGCCAGCCCACATCCATGAAGTCCACGTAGAGGCTGCGGGTCCGGCACACGGTGCTGCGCGGCAGCGGGATGTGGAAGGTGCTTCTCCTCTGCCTGGAGCGACACTGGTGGGGGTTCAGGGACACGGCCACCAGAGAGGCCTGGACCAGCGGCAGGGCGAGGGTCGGACCCAGCGGGAGCAGGTTAGCCGAGTAGGAGATGTCTGCGCTGGGAGGAAGCAGCTCCAGAACCAGACCATAATTGCGTCCCGGTGTGCGCCAACCTTCTGCCAGAGCGGTGAGGTCCATCTTCAAGGACGTCGACTCCGGCTGAAGCTTCACCGTCTGGGACAGCAGCAGGCGGCGGTTGGCCTGAGGACAGGCCCCCCTCAGCGTGGACCGGATCACCCTGTAGAGGGACACGCCGATGGCCCGCTGGTTCTGCAGGAGCTCGGCGAGTAGGCGGGGCTTCCAGTGGAAGGTGACCTCCAGCTGGGCCAGAGACAGCTCCTCCACAGGCTGCAGGACGGACATGTTGAAGAAGAGCTGCTTCTCCAGGCAGGAATCACAGCTGCTGCTCGGACCGGCCAAACCGCCTGCAAAACGTCGAGCCGTCGAACAGAACCTCAGTTTAGAATGACAGATTACTTCTCTCCAGAAGAACTACCTTCCACTGAGATGGTTTTAACCCTCATGTTGTCCTACAGGTCAAAACTGACCCGTTTGAAAGTTTGAAAATATGGAAAAAAATAACAGATTTTTACAGTGAAACATCTGATGTTCACATTTTCAACATTTTTGGGTGGAAAAAAAGAAATGTTAAAAATGTTTATTATTAGGCTAATATTGTAATTTTACAGTTTAAAATTGGAAAAGTCGAAATGAGCAGCAGCAGATTTTTAAAGGACGGATTTATTATTTACAGTTTTAATGGTTCCTAATCAATATTTTAAGTGTGATTTTACTGTTTATCTGTAAAAATCTGCAAAATAACAGTTCGTTCACATCTTTAAAAAGTTGCTTCCAGGTACCTTGGTCCTGCACGAACCGGATGATGTTCCCCCGGACTCCGTACTCGTTGACCGTGCACGGCTCGCTGTCTTCGGCCTCAGCGCCGTCTCTCCTCCGGAACATCCTCCACAGGGCGGAGGGGACGTGGCGTCCGGCTGCTGCTGCCGGCCGAGGCCGCTCGGAGAGGCCGAGGGCGCTGAGGAAGAACCGCTCCTCACTCTTCATCTCCTCGGCCGGACTCAGAGCATAAGCGCCGAGGAAAGGGAAGAGGAGAAGCAGCAGAAGGTTCATGTCTGGTCGCTTCTGGATCCTCACCTGCAAATCAGTCCAACCCAAGGAGCCTCCAGCTGCTTCATTAGTGAGGACAGCAGGAGGTGGAGCTCAGCTGGGCTGGTCTCAGGTCAGCTGACTTTGAGCTACAACATTTTGACACTAAAAAAGTGCTGAAGTTTCTTTTGCATTCTTTAATGTGAGTTATCCTCCCAAAAATGCGCCCAAATATTAATATTTCTTCCAGCAAATTCATACAAAACACAAACTGACAAAAACATGAGACAAACGGCACAAAAGACAAAAAAACAACAAATAAACAAAAGCAAGACAAAATATTACAAAAATGAGACACAAAATTACAATAATGAGACAAACGCCACAAAACAAAACAAAAACGAGACAAAACTTACACAAAAAAGTTAGAAAGCGACAAAAAAATGGACAAACCACAAAAATTAGACAAAAAAATGCCAAAACAAGAAATAAAATGACAAAAAGAGACTAACACAAGTGAGACAAAAAAAACGCACACAAAAAAGATACACAAAATGACGGACAAAGCAAAACACAAAACAAGACTAAAAACACAAGCAAGACAAAAAGGACACACAAAATGCCAAAAGCATGTAACACACGACAAAAATCCGACAAAAATAAAAAACAACAAAAACAAGACAAAATATTACAAAAATGAGACACAAAACAACAAAATTATAATTAACAATCAAGTATTTTACTTTATGATCCAAACAACTTGTCATGGTTGAGAAATTATCTTAAATTTACAGTTTTACTAATTTACAATCTGCAATTAATGTCTTCTCTGGAAGTTTTACACTTTCAGGGCCGGATTGGACCCTCCGGAGGACCGGTTTTGGCCCGTGGGCCACATGTTGGACACCCCTGGTCTAGATAGTTTTTTGCTTTAATTCATCATCATGAAGTAAATTTTAACTTCCTGCTGCACTGATTCATAGACTGTACATAAAGATGGATGTAGCATCTGGCTCCAGAAATGAAGCCCACCCGGAAGTGTCAAAAATTTGCAATATCATGCCGTCCGCTAGGGTTTGCTCCAAAAAGCTTTTTCTCCATAGACCCCAATTCATTTTTGGAAAAAATAAAATCTGATAGACTGATTTTCTACAGCTCAGGATTTTTTCCCGTTAGTTTTCATGGTCAAAATGAGAGATCAGGTGGCCGATCTTAAAATAAATCAATATTGAATTTGAAATAAATCGTTAAAGTTGGCGGAGCCAGGGGGCGTGGCTATACTTGATTGACAGTCCCATTGACTGGTCCTGCCCCCAGTTGCTCTCAGGTCCAGCCTGTTTGATGACACTTTTTATGTCACTGGCTCCAAAAAATCCAAAATGGCGACCAGGAAGTAGCAAAATCCGGGCTTCATTTTATCAGCGTTGAAACCAACGGGTGACATCACGGTTAGTTTACGCCTGTCCAGAACGCCTTCATCAACTACGTCTTCTTTTGAAGAGGCCCTCAGATGCTGCAATCTCTGACCTTAAGGAGGAACTGCTACTTTCACTCTGTAACAAGACGGAGGTTATTTTAAAGACCCAGCTCCTGGTGGCTTTGAGTGAAAATTTAACATCCATCAAAACGGAACTACAGTTAAATCTGAGCTGTCGGTAAGTGTTTCTAACATCAAGTCCGACTCGGGTGTCCTAAAGCACGCTGTGGGTGAAACGGAAACTTCACTCTCCACATCACCGAGAACATCGTCACACTCCAAAGCAGAGCACCTGTCCGCTGAACACAGAATAATAAGCTGCTGAAACAGTTGCTCTGTCCTTCTGTAAGTGAAAGCTAAACAGGAAGTGGTTCACTGAGGATGTCATCCATCCAGTCTCCTTCTTCACAACCAGATGAGGTTTTCCTTCTGCTGGCTTCACTCAGAAGATCCTCACAGTGAACATGAGACGCCTGAGATGAAGAGAGACATCACAGCATCAGCATCAACAGCAGAGGTTCATTTTAAAGTATTCCTGGAAAGATTTCCTCTGTCATATATATTTTCCAAGCACTGAAAGACAGAAAGGCCTGTAGTCATTTTAGCTTTATGGAAGAGGATTTTATTATCCAGCTTATCTGTACTGTAATTTAAATGTAATAGCTGTAGTGTTCATCATTACTTTGAACATATTCTGGGAGGTTATGTTTCCATTCTACACTAAAATGTACTAAAACATGTGAATAAGTCATTGAACAATGTTAACGACTAGAGATAAGATTTACTGTTTTCTCCAGTTTAACTTCAGAGACTCAGCAGATATTCAGGACTACTGACAACACAGAACCTTAACCTCACTGTTTAATCACATTTAGGTTTTCTAAACGTTACATTAATGTGAACCAGCGTCTCCCTGAACAGTTTTATTAACTAAATGCACTACATTACAGTAACACAACACACTTCAGCTTTTTACATGAAACTCAACACAAACATCGTTAGCTTAATGCTACGTTAGCTTTAATCAGACTGAGCAGCTAGCTCGGTTAGCATCGCTAACATTAAAGCTAATATTTACTGGATGCTAACTCTCTTCTGTGGTCAGCACACACTGAAAAAAAAACTTCATCTACATCTGGAGTGTATGGCACACATTATATCTGACACTACAGCTGCATATAAAATGCATTAAAAGCCGCACCGATATGAAAATAAACACTTACCGAACAATCAGAGTCCTTTCAGTGTCTGCTGGTAGAATCAGCCGAAGGTAGAAAACAGGTTAAACCAAGCCAACAGGCAGGAAAACTGTCTGTGGAAAATGTTCTGCTGCTCCACCGATAAATGAACAAACAGTTGTTGTATCAGAGTCATTCCAAATTAGAAGAGCAGAGTCTGGGCTGTCTCCTCCATAGGACCTGTCAATTATTCCAGACCAGACAATAAGTCAAGTAGCCCCGCCCCCTGGCTTCGCAAAATTTTAACGCTATAAAAAAAATTCAATATTGATTGATTTTAAGATCGACCATCTGATCTCTCATTATGACCATGAAAACTAACGAAAAAATATATACAGTCTATGCACTGTACTCTGTTTGGCTTAGCACTTGCTGATGACCACTTCCGGTCTCAGAAAATGAAAAAAAACGGATCGTTTTTCGTTTCTGTCTCTTCCTAATTTTACTTTTTTGTTATTCTAAATATAAAATGAAAATCAAAGCATTTTTAAAATTTCGTATATCCCATTTTGATCATAAAAAGGAAAAACGCCTTAATATTAATTTTTGTATTTTAAAATGAAAATCAAATAACAGCCTGTTTCCAACGGAAAATCCAATTGCCAAAATATACACTTACCAGTCACTTTAGATAACTTCAGGATTTTTTGGAAGATTTTTACTCATTTTTTGAAAATATTTACAAGAACTTTCTTGCCAAATTTGGGGGATTTTATTTAAAAATAAAAATAAAACGTTTCCAGGAAACTTTTAAGGAATGATTGGAATTTTCTTCCTCAAGGTTTTGCAAATTTTCAGCAATTTTGGGAACTTTTTGCTGATTTAAAAAAAAAAAATTCAGACAAGGGAACAATATTTTTTGGTGCCTGTAAATGAAGAAAACAGGAGGGTTAAACAGTTCCAGAATAAGAGTTTTCTCAGTTTCTGGTTGTCTTTTTATTTTAAGTGTTGTTTAAAATCGAACTCCCAGAAACTCATTTCGCTCGATGCAAACAACTTTCCATGACTCAAACACACGATTAAATAAAATGTTAACGTTAGAAATAGACCTGCAGTGACAACATGCAGTTTAATTCAGCAGCGCTTCGACCTGCAGACTGTTAGGAGCTAAAACTGAGTGACTTTCTGAGCTTCAGCAGTGATTGTATTCCTCCATCTAGTGTCCACTGAGGGTAACTGCTGATTGTTACTAAGCAAACCTGCAGCATCTTTTTACTGTCATTTAACTAAATAAATTATTCCCAAAACCTTCAGCCTGTGATCTTCGATAAGTCTACTAATCCATGCCACAGTATATGGGATCTGAGAAAATCAAACTCGTGATTTTTCCTTCTTAAACCAAACATCTCAGAATTCAGAAGTGAGAGGAAAAGTTTTCAGAAGAAAATCAAAAGGAACGAAAAAAGTCAACAAAGACACGAAACCGTACGTCTCTTAACCCTCCCGTTGTCCTGCGGATCAAATAAGACCCGTTTCAAAGTTTGAAAATGTGGGAAAAAAATATTTTCACAGTACAACTTCTAATGTCCATATTTTCAACATTTTTTGGGAAATCATTGAACATTTTTTGGTGGAAAAAGAGAAATGCTAAAAATGTTTTATTCACAAAAAATAAAAAAATAAAAAATCAACCAAAAGCCAGCAAAATTTACTGGATTTTGGTTGATTTTTATGTGAATGTTCTTAAAGAAATAGAAGTTTTACTGATATATATGTAATCATTTTAGATATTTTTAGGGTTTTCTGGAAGATTTTTTACTCATGTTTTGGAAACATTTACTAGAATTTTCTTGCCAAGTTTTTTGTTTTTTAATGAAACTTTTACGTGGAACTTTGAAGGAATTATTGGAATTTTCCTCCTGAAGGGTTTGCAAATTTTCAGAAATTTGGGTAATTTTTTTTACTGAATTTTTGTTTGTTTTTTTCCAGACAAGGAAACAATATTTTCTGGTGCCCATAAATGAGGTCAACAGGAGGGTTAATGTGTTTGTTGGTGCTCTTCATCATCATCAAAACACCAAATGAGGGCATCTCTCGGAAAAAATGGCCATCCAGAAACATGTGAAAGCCCTTTACATTGTTTTTTCCTTTAATTTGTCACCCATTGTGTAGAACAAGACGGCACGGACACGACTCCTTCCTAAGATTTTCTTGCTAGCATGCCGTTAAACACCATACGAACATCCAGGTCACTTCCAATGATTTTTTTTTTTAATATAGTTGGCAATCAAAGATGATTTTTATTTCAATCATTATTTACACATCAGTATGTACAGAGGAGGAGGAGGAAGAGGAGGCTGTGTGTCTGCACCGGGGGGAGGACAGGAGGGCTGGTGGTGGTGGTGGAGGAGGAGGGGGTTAGCGACATTCATCCTCAAAAAATGAAGGAATAAATCCACTAATTTACTTCATTCATCCATTCAGCGGTATGTGTGCATAGCTCGGACAGGGATTTGGCGACGCACACACACCCCAAACACACACACAAAATAAATATGCACACTCGGTACACAGCATGAACAATCCACCGACGACAGAGAAGACAACGACGTGCCGATCCTCGAGGAGAAGAATCACACACAACTACAGCTGGACAGAAACACGACACACACCGCTACACTCGGCCGAGCCTCTCCAGGCAGCGCTGGCTTCATATCTGAGAGGTTCACTTTTACTTTTCTGTCCTGCAAGTGCAAAAATACCTTTAAAAAAAACTGTAGAGCAACATACATCTTCACCAGGGTGTCACGGGAACTCCACCACTTTTTTTTTTAAAATGTTACCGCTAATCATTTTATTTTTGTCAAGTAAAAAAAGGCCGAAAATGAAGTGATTCTATTCATCAGTGAGGAAATCGTATAAACTTTGGACAGAGCGTGTGATTAATGAGCACCAACATTAGTTTAAAAGTAGAAAGATCCATTTTGAGCTCCTTTTATACGGTTAAAAACTGCAAAAGAAGGCGACTCCACCGCACACGACGACATTACAACTTGAAGTGCCTGAAAACGGCGATATTCCAGGACGACGCTGCACATTATTTCACCTTTCAGGACGGTTTGTGTGTTGAAGAGGGTCATTAACGATCTCACTTCTAAGACTAAACCACCACGGTTTCTTACATGAGACAATCTGCTCATTTCTTCACTGCAGCACCTCAGAGCTCTGATCTGTTCTCCGTCCTACATCTGTGCGGGGAAGAACACGCTGAGGTTCTACGGATCATTTTCAGGCAACAAATTGCAGAAACTCAGCAGAGAAGACGACCAGATGGTGCACTGGTTTCTTCCCTGTCGTCTCTCTGAATTAAAATCCTACTTCAACGTACACCTGGATGTTTCTTTGTTGCACTGGCAGGACAGAAAACCCTCTCAGGATGCCCTAGTAAGAAGCTGCAGTGACGTTTGTCTGGTTTTCACATTAAAACAGCAGCGTGTTTCGTTGAAGTCTCAGTTCTAAACGTGCCTGCAGAGGCTCAGAGCTTCCAGCTGGACACTCAGAGTTAGAGTACTGGAGCAGCTGATGGAGGCGGACACACATCCGGGGCTTTGGTGCATCAACGGGACAATCAGGAGTGTTTTTCTTCAGGCGCCGATCCGATCGATCAGTCCATATATATATTTATATATTTATAGCTATAAATCCATTCAATGAGCTATGTACAAAGTATGGCAAAGAAAACTCTTTATTTAAATTTATCAGCAGATGTCATTGGATCGTCACCGTCTCAGTCCGTAACGTCTCCAGTGATGTGAACGTTTCATGCTTTAAGGGCTGAGTCCATAGCGGACTCATGGACCCGCTCGGCCCCAGAGCTCCTTAGAGTCCACCCGGGGCCCGGGTTCAGTCCGACTACAGGGGTTGGGCCGATGTGGCCACCAGGGTCATGTGGCGTTGACCTCCATGATGTGGTCGTCGGTGGAGGGCAGCACCAGCACCTGGCGGGCCTGGGTGTGGTTGAACACCTGTCCGGGGCTGAAGGGCTCCAAGCGGGGCATGGCCACGCCCTTCTGCTGCTGGTCGCCGCTGCCCACCGAGTGGACGCTGCCCCGGCTACGGATGCTCGCCGTGTCGGCCTGGTCGTCCAGCGTCTTGTCCAGCAGGGACAGACTGTCGTTCTCCACGCAGCTGTCTGAGGGCGGAGAGAAGGAAACGTGATGAAAGAGGAGATCAGCAAGTCAGAAGACGTCCGCTAACCTTCGTGTCGTCCTGCGGGTCAAAACTGACCCGTTTTAAAGTTTGAAAATGTGGGAAAAAAACGTACATATTTTCACAGTGAAACTTCTGATGTCAACATTTTCAACTTTTTGGGAATTCTTTGAACATTTTTTGGTGGAAAAAAAAAAGTTAAAAATGTTTCTTAAGAACATTCACAAAAAAAAAAAAAAATCAACCAAAATCCAATGAAATTCGCTGGGGATCTGGGGATGACCTGACAAACACACCAACAACTCAGAACACCAGCTGCCAGAAAGGCTGGAAACTAAATAAACAAGAGAAAATCTAAATGAAAACCCCAAACAGTTTTGAACACATTTTGTTGGAGAGGACTTTTTGTGGAAATGGCTTTGTTAAATGATGTTGGTGTTAATAGAAACACGGTCTGAACTGGTGGAACGTTCACTTCATTTAAACCTTTAAACCCACAGGCAGCTCTGAGAAACATGATAACTGTGAAAAAATGCCAAAACAACAACATTTGTCAGTGCATGAAACTAGTTTAATCAGAAAAAAAACAAACAAATCTGAGCTTAAAACAGTCAAATTTCATTAGAATCACTTCATTCTACACGTCTCCTTTAAAAAGTTGCCAAAACTGAACCATTTGCACAAACCGGATTCTGTAAAATCTGAACAATTCTTCACTGCTTGGCCCAACCACGAAGGCTTCAGTGAACCAGCTTCAACCAACAGTCACATAAAAAAAAAATCAGGAACCATTAGGCTGAACTGCAGGCTGTTTCATGAGCACACAGAAGACATGTATGGAAAAAAAAAAATACCCAGTAAAATATCTACAGTGTGAAGAATCACCATTTTTTTCAAGTTGTCTGCACTTTTAGCCAGAGTTGTGCTGCTTCCATGGAGGTGCAGGTCTTTATATTGCAGTGAAAAATAAACTCCTAGAAACTGCTTCCGGCACCAAACTTGTGATCAAAGTTTGTTCTGAATTGAATGTGTCTCGTACAGAACAGGTGGTTTAATAACTTACTATGCTGTTTACTCAATAGTTAGTTGCCGTTTAGTCTTTCAAACCATTTTTTTTTTTTACAACTTCCTGCCTCTATAATCCCACCTGTTGCTGTTGAACCATCAGCTGACAGAATATCCGCCTCTTGTTTTCCCATTCGGTTTAAATTTAACTCTATATTTCTACGTTTCGTGGGTCTTACCGGGGTCCGGCTGAATGGCCACGGCTGCGGTGTGAGGCAGGTACTTCAGCACCTTGATCTTGGGGAAGGGCAGATGTCCTGCGAACAGCGGCATCACCTCGATCTGCACCTTGTGGGTGGCATTGGCCGTCATGGGCATGGACACCATCCCTGAGCTCTTCCCACACACCGCCCAGTTACTGCTGCTGTCAGCCACTGTGGAAAAAAAAACAACTGATGCTGCATTTGCTTTTTAAACTACTCTAACTACTGCAAATATGAACAGATTTTATATAAATGAAGAATTCATTTGCAAAAACAGGTAACTCCGTTTTATAAATTTTCAGAAAACTCATTTTTTTATTGTTTACTTTAGATAACAACACTAAATTTATTTATTCTATATTTTGTCATGTATTTTTCTACTGAGTCAAATCTTCAGTTTGATATTATGTCAAGTAAACAATAAAATATAAGGTTTTCTGACAATTTATCAAAACGGAGTTATTTGTTTTTGCAAATGAACTCTTCAAATGGACACTTTTACAGGAACCAATTCATCTACACTGGGATCAATCGCTGCATATTTAGGTGATGTGATTCGGTATCCGTACATAACATACACATGCATGACACACGCCTGTGCTCAGCGCAGGTCATTTAGTTTGTGGGTTCATCTACATTAAACGGACACATTCTATGGTGCCGTGATTTCTGGAACAAAGTTTTTTCAGCCGTCAGTAAGGAGACAACAACTGAACTTTCTGAGGGCTTTTCTTGTTTGTTAATGCGCTCAACTGAACAAGAGGTTATTAAAATAGTTTCTAATTATTCTTGTCAAATGACTAATCAATTAATCAACCAACCAGTTTAGGACTACCTTAAATATTTCATCACTGAATAGATAGATCTGAATGATTGTTTCAATGAAGTTTTTAATTAATCCTATAATCTATATCACAAACACTGACTTTTATAAATCTGCATCTTCTTCTGCACAAAAACAAACCAGATATGTGAAAACCTACTTTCAGAAAAACTGTTTGTGACTCTGATCACAAAGCCAAAGTGATGCTTAACTCAAATTTAAATGCACATTTTACAAGTTTGAAAGACTTAATAAACCGACAGTTCCTCTCTCAGGCCCCCTGTTTCTGCTTGCATTCCTCTCAGTCATCCTCCTGGAACAGTGAGCCGGCAACACACCTTCATACATGAGTTTGGTGGTTTTGAGGCCATCGGTGTCGGTCTTGCTGTCCTCTGCCAGCTCTCCCTCTGCTGGCTCAGTCAGTCGTGTTATGCAGACCTCCAGTCCGCAGAGGAAACCTGAGCGACAGTGCTGCTCACCGGTGGGAGGAAGGATCTCTGCTCTCACACTGTACAACGTCTGGAAGCACGGAACAGAAGTCAGATATACAGGAGGACTGACAGGAACTAAGCAGGGTGAGGTTCATATTTAACCTCACCCAGCCTCCTGCAAGCCACAGGAAAACAAACGTCACTTGCAAATAATGAGCTTAATCTGCCTGTTCAGGGGTTTTAAAAAGCTGCTGACACCACAGCCACACTCAGACTTTTAGGGCAAAAGGAATCAAAACCAGGGTTTAAGAGGACTCACAGTGACTCTCTCGAACTGGAACTGGTAGTGGAAGGGTTTGAAGGCGGAGACGTCTTGGTTGAGAGGAGAAAAGTTGGCAGAGAAAACACACTGGAGACAGGAGGGCAGGTCATCCTTCCACCTCACCTCCCACAGACAGAACACACTGTGCTTACTGCACAGGAGCTGCACACAAAAACACACCAGAGTGAGCTCAAGACGAAAAAATAAGTCCACATCAAACATGTAGGATGCATACAGAGGGTCAGGCAGCGCCCACACTGATGGGAAGGATCTGGAAACGCTGAGATGTTTTCAGAGATCAATAATGATCAACATTCTGTTGTTCAACGGCCACCTTCAGCTGAAGAGTAAAAAAGGATGAATTATTGAGACCAGAGGTGTCAAATTCATCTCCGTTCAGGTTCCACATTCAGTCCAGTTTGATCTCCAGTAAAATCCCAGCATAGTGAGCTATAAATAACCACAACCCCTAATGTTTAGTTAGATTAAAAAAAACAACAACAAAAGCAAGAGAAACTAGATGAGCCCTCAGTAGGGGCAGAACCACGCCCTCTGCTGGCGAAAACCCTGTCCTCCCTATACAACTGATGTAATATGTATCGATTTTGATCATCGTACGTATCTCCCTCCCTACTTGATTTGCTGACCTGTAACTCCACAGCTGAGCAGGGGACCTTAGACTGATCTTCAGTGCCAAGTTTGATTATCCTGACTTCAGCACTCGCAGAGATATCGGACCGGACATAGCCACATACATACATACCCAGCCAGATACCGCACCGAATGCAATAACCCCGCTGACGTACCCGTGGGGCGTGGTTAAATACCACAAAAAATTAGACAATAAGACAAAAGAGCATTGAACGATCTAATATTTTACTTTATGATCAAAACAAAAGTCAGACAAAAACAAAAATGAGACAAGCGACACGAAACAAAATCAAAAATAGACAAAAAGCTACAAAAAAATGGACAAACAACAAAAATGAAAAAACACAAAGGATACACAAAATAACAAATAAAACAAAACACAAAGTGACAAAAATAAGACAGAAAACCATAAAAATAAGACAAAATATTTTAAAAATGAGACAAAATGACAAGCAAGACCAAAAGAAAACACAACAAAAGTCAGACACAAAACAACAAAAACAAGACAAAATATTACAAAAATGACAAAAGAACAATCTCGTACTGTATTTTAGGATCATGTCATGGTCTAAAAATTATTTTAAATTAATGACTGTACTAATTTACAAATGTCTTCTCTGGAACTTTTACACTTTGAGGGTCGGATTGGACCCTCTGGAGGGCCGCTTTTAGTCCATGGGCCACATGTTTGGAACCCCTGATCCAGACAGACTCTGAATCTATTTGAGAAAACCTCGACAGAGATTCCTTCTGATCAGAAACCATCTCCTTGGCCTCTCAGAAATTCCCTCCAGATATCAGAGCTTCTCACTTCTCTACAGCAGACTGTTTTAATACGACACTAAACAGCATTTAATACAAATTAAACTACAATGAAAATCCAGCAGGGACCATAAGTCTCAGATTAATTGCTTATTATACGCTATTTTTACAGAACATCACAGTAGTCTAAAAGAATAATTAATATTGATAGAATTCATTAAAATTAATGCAACTGGACCCTGATGAGCAGCAGAAAACGGATGGATTAGCCAATGAAAGTTATTACATAATTAAAGCTAATTTAATTTCTTTACTCCCACTATGACGAGAAAGCAGCTAACAGAAGTCTAGACTTTGCTGCAGGTCTGAAGGTGCAAAAAAAGGATTGAGGAAATCCTGGTTTGATGAATGTGCAACACCACCTGACAACTTGCATTCAGATACAGTTATGTCAGTCTGTGTTACCGTCTCTGGCAGGGAAGAGAAAATATTTAAGACTCTTACTAATTAGCTTCATTATCTTCTACAGATCTCCTTGGGAAACTAATTTTGGCTGCTTGTACACACAATAACGTCGGTCAAATCCAGAGTTTATGACCATAAATTAGAGCTGAAGGATGTTAAATCACTAAATCTAGAGAGTCACCTTCAGGCTAGACGGAAGGTTGAAAGTGAGGAGTCTGTGTTCATGCCCATTTGTGTGGCCTGAGAGGTCACCTTTACTAAACTTTTTCAGCTCAGCTCAGTTTAATTGTACCTATATACCACAAATTCACAACATATGTAAAGTACAGACCTTACGACTTTCAAAACAGAGCAGAGAACCCAACAATCAAAAGGTGGATTGGTGGGAAGGAACCAAGAAAGAAAATAAAATAGGGAGGGGAAAAACTGTGACAGAACCAGGCTCAATACTTCTCTGTAAATATTGTAGAATATATATATATATATATATATATATACACAGCAGTCCCTCGCCACATCGCAGCCTCACTGTATTGTAGATTTTGCAGTATGTAGGTAGTTTTATACATTTATTACTGTGGCGAGCTACATTGAAGAATAACGCTGGAGAAAACATATCTGCCTTTTATCCACTCTAGAACTTGCAGAGGCTTTTATTTTGACACAGAGAGCAACTGGCAGGAAGTGATCAAACACTCCTGACAACAGAACACTTAACCAAACTAACGAGGCTGACTAAACCACAAAAACACAATAAAACACTAATAACACTGCAAAACTAACATGAGGCACAATACTGCCGTTTAAACCCCTAACACCAAAAACTCCCATGGTGCATTGCAGCACAACAGTTAAGTCACACACCGGCTCTGTTAAGCATTTTGTAGCCTAAAAAAAATTGAAAACAATAAAAATATATAAAAAATTAATAATCAAAAGATGCTATTAGAATATTAAATGTAAATAAAATGCGTAGCGTACAGCGCCGGGCTCTGATTGGCTCAGAGACCGTAGCATCAGTCTCCTCTGTCTCCAGTGTTTAGCAGCATTCAGGATCTGGACTCCATTTAAGTAAAAAAATATGGTCTGGATTATAAGCCCCATGACAGACGAGGGACGCTGTACATATTTCACAGGTGCTATGTCGTTATTCAGAGCACTGGAGGACTTCTGCTTGGTTTCTGTTGTTGCTCACCTGCTGTGTTTTAGTGTTGAGGGATTGTAGCTCCAGCGATGCATGTTGCTTCTCTGTCAGCTTCACTTCTGCCAGCGTAAAGTTCACGTCCGACACGTTCTGCACACACACCTGGACGTACTTCCTGATGGGGTCAAACCAAAGCTCAGTCAGTCGCATGTATGAAACAGTCATGCTAGCATTAAATAAGTCAACATTAGGTTGTGGCATGATCAAGATTTCATATGAAGGAGGCAAAGATTCTTCTAGATTAACACCAACAACTTAATAATACTAAACAGCACCATCTTTCTATTTTGACTATTATTGTTCTTAGACACTCACTTTCTAAAGCTTTTTGTTCTTAAGCTTGCGACAGATATATTATTACCAAACTTGCTCCAATTTTTCATCAACAAGCTCAGATAAAATCCTCCTCTAGTTTACAGCTCTTGATGTGTGACACTTTGGAGAATCTCTTCATAGATCCCATGAGAGCAGATCTGACTGTCTCTAGTCTTTACATCTTCAATCCGGTGAGTGTGGGCGGGCGGCGTTTTATCTTCACACTACAGGAGAATTAGTCGTAGCAATGAGAGGTGCAAAAGCAACGGCCATTAATTTATATTTTGAAAGTTTATCTTCTTAAGCAACCATTTCAAACACTGATGTCAGCAGTGATTGACTGATCTCAAATCAGTTTAAGACGTTTTAAATGCATCTCCAGAGTACAAACAAAGTGTGGATATTTCATTTCTGCCACTGCACAGAAGTTTCATGACAAATCTTGACTAAATTTTCTTTCAGTATAATGATGGAGAGCAGAAACAGTCCATGTTGTACACAGAGATGAAGCTTAGACCCAGTCCAGAGCTGAATCTTACATTTCTTCATTCAGCTGCAAATATGAGCCCTTAATTATAGATAAGAGCGAGCAATCAAGACGAGAAATGAGGAACCACATTTTTATTTGGACAGAAATTACATTTCAAATTTTGATGAGTAAAAAACTGCAGTTTTATGTGAGTTTTAGTGTTAATGGAGGCTGACCTGTTCCCAGCAGAAAGCAGCGAGTGTTTGGTCTTGAAGGGGATGTAGAAGGTGAGGGCGAGCAGCGTGGAGTAGATCGACCACGGACAGTCGATAGACATCTGCAGAGAGAAACTGCACTATTAGGTACAAACAAGGCGACAAGCTCAGTTACAAGGAGCCAGATGTGGATCTGGTTGATGCTGCTTCTGCTTTAGAACAGTTCAGGGCTGCAGATTATTCCACCTGCTGGTCACTTTTCCCAATAACTGCTTCAATGTTTGCTTCAGAAATCATTGTGAAAACTCTGTTTCAATAGCTTAGAGACATACATCAGTTAAAAATCCTTCTCCACTCCTCCAGTGTGTGTTCATTTTCCTCACCCTCTGGTCGATGGCGGTCATGGGCGTGTCAGGATGGCTGTAGCTTCGTGGTCGATGGCGCACCTCCCCGTTGGTCAGCCTCTCGTTGGCGGGCCGCTCCGACCCGGACGGGATGATGCACAGAACCTCCAGCTGGAACTCCAGAGTGTGGTAGGGAGGAGTGGGAGGGAGGGAGATGCTGGTCACCTTCTCAGACGACTGGATGGACAGGACGCTCTCACCCACCAGCTCTGGAAACGTGACACAAAAGACAGACGTGAGAAGTTTAAAGCTCAGCTGGACGGTGTGTTTAGAGGCACGCCGGTTGTGGTGAGAATAAAAACAGACTCGAGACACAGAGATTCACTGGAGTGATTGAGACAAAACCAGTTAACAAAAGGGGCATTTATACCGGATAACAAGGACTACACTGGATAACAAGGATAGGCTGATTATTGTGGCTGATAAACTGGCATTTGTTTCAAATATCTGTACGTTTGTTGACCGACTATTTCTAAATGAAACGCTCTACTTCAGGTCTGACCAGCCTCCTCTCTGTCTTCTCTTCTCAGAAATGTCTCCTTCATAGACTTTCTTTTATGCGAGGTTTACTTGCAGCTTCATTTATTTTTAGTGTTTTATTCTGAATTATGTTATTTTATATATTCACTCTTGCTTTATTTTACTTTTAGCGGCCTGGTCCTGTGGTGTGATATCATCTCTCTAATTTTCTCTATTAATTTATTGTCATTTTTACTATATATTTTAGTTGACTGCTCTGACTTGTCTCCTACATCTTGTTTGATTGTCTCTGTGTTTACATGCTTTAACTGTCAAAGTTCTTTGTGAACACTGTTGTTAAATTTGCTATACGAATAAAGTTACTATTAAAAGTTATTATTATGGGGGACTTCCGGGTTTGCTGGTAGATGGTGTAGACGTGCGCCATTTGGGCTCCGGTAATAACTTAACTATTTCACCCCATTCAGCCCTCTGACACTCGAGTCTAAGAGATTCCCAATTGCTTCCCCGGTTTCTCTAGTCCTCCCCGCTTGAAAGACACTTTTGAACACGAGAATGCCAAAGAAGAACGGCAAGTCCGGCAACAGCGGGGATGCTGCTAACACCGCTAACGCTACCAATGCTACGGATGCTGCTAATGATAGCCTCACACTAGCAGCCATTACCGGCCTTCTCGAGCAGCACCGCGAGGCTTTGACCAAAGATTTCAAAACATAATTTGGTGCACTGGACTTAAAGCTCGACGAAATCCGACTTACGGTTGAGGACCATGGACAACGTGCCTCGTCCCTAGAACTCGTCTCGGAGGACATTAGCCAGCGGGTCACGGACCTTGAGGGTCTTTGTTCAACCCATGTTTTTTTTTGTTTTTGTTTTGTTTTTTTAAAGATTTCCAACAGTGAAAGACAGACTAAAAAACTAAACCCAAGCCCATGCTGAAGGCATGAATGATCCCTTCCTATCCTCAGATGTGTTACTGACCGGCGGTGGGGCTGCTGATGCGGGCGCTGCAGCTGCTGGAGGGCAGGATGGGCATGGTGTCGGTGTTGCTGAGCTGCAGAGCGTCTCCCTTCTTCACAGCGTAGTGACCCGTCAGCAGAGTAAACTTCACCATCTGAGGCAGGCCGGCTAACAGCGGCTCTGAACACACAAACATGTTGAGAAAGAAACACACATGAACTTCAAGTGGAATCAGAAAAGTGGCACAATGAGGAAACTCAAGCTGAGGGAGCTGGAGAAAATTCCTGATCAATGGTTGTTATAGTCAGTAATTTGTAAAAACACAACTAATAAGCTTAAAAAATAGAGAATTATGTTTCAAACGAATTTTGCAAATCTAAACGTACTGATAATGAATCCTGCATGTTATTAGATCAACTAATCAGAAGTTGGGAGGCACTGAACTTGAACTACTACAACACTAAGCTTTGTGAGTGCAGTTCCTTTATTTATTCTCTGTTTTTAGTCTTTCTGTTCAAAAAGTTAAACCAAAACTGCAAGTAGATAAAAAGGTCAGACCTGAGAGAGGCTCCACGGTGAGCTGGGGCTCCTGAGAATACACTTCATACTGGACCGACGGGTAGATATGAGGCAGGACAAACTGCACCTCCCCAACTGTGGCGCAGAGCTGACGTAACGTGTACGTACCTGGTTGTCCACTCTGCAGACAGAAACAGAGAAAAGACGAGAGCGACACAACAAAAGACAGAAAGAGGAAGGTTTTATCAGACAGTCAAAGTTCACAGGGAGGAGGAGTGAAAAAGTCAAATAAAACTTGTCTTAAATGGAGAAACAATAAAGTTGGAGTTGTAAAGAAGCGTCCCGTGTCTCTTACTGGTGCCGTGAATGTGATGCTGTTGTTTCCAGGCTCTAACGTTACATCCTGCACCTTCAGCATCTGGGCTCCTTCCTTCATGGTGACAGTAGGAGGGCTGACACAGTTCGGCGTATCCGGTGGTGAACTGCTGTCATGGCGACGCATGACCAGGTGAGTGTTTTTACAAACCACTCCTGTAGAGTTGAGAGAATTGTCCGAAGGACTCCTGTCCTGAATCTCATCCAGCTCTAACGAAGGGCCGGCGTTGGAGGAGGAGGGAGGCCCTGCTGAGGAGCTACTCTGGATAAACTCTACTGTCCCTGGATTCGTTTGTCTCTGAGCTCCCTTAGATCGTCCGTGAGTCCCTCCGTGATCCACGTCAAAGTGAATGCTAGCAGCTAGCTGCTGGACGCGCACCGACACGGGCATCAGACATCGCAGCGTGAGCTCCACCTGCAGGATGGCTCCAGAGTGCACCGAGGCCGTCGCTGGATGGAACTGGAGCCGTGTGAGCTGAGTGAAAACACTCATGCTCAGAGAAACTTTGTGGGCTGTGAAGGAAGAAATTAAAATTCAGTACATATTTTTAAAGACACAGCAACTCTTTGCACATCTACTTCATAAGGCAGGAGCATAAGAGAGGAACAAGGGCTGGAACTAGACTTAAAACTTGCAAAACTACATTTATTATGCATCACATTTTTGAAAGTGCAAGACGAATACTGTGGACGACTATGGCTTAGGAACAACCACGATTTAAGTGATATTGCACAACTAATCGACAGAGTTAGAGGCAAAAAGCAAACTGGAGTAGCTCTATCTAATAGCAGACGTAATACTGAATTACCCTGAAGTGTAATACTGCCACTATGTGATGTGGCCACTGTCTTTTTGAATAACTATTTATTTGTAAAATGTTCTGTACGGAGTTTAAACTATGTTAAATTAGATCCACTGATGCCATTCAGCTTGTCGTGTGAAACGAAGCACACAAACTAAAGCTGCTCTTGTTTCCTGTGACATAATTTAGACACAGATTTAAAACAACCGTTAAACTATTAAATGGAAGTGAATGCAGATAACCTATCAGTAAAACAGTCAGTTATGCTGCTGTATAGATTCACGTCTTCTGCACACTTAACAAAAGCATCATGTTGAAATCCTTCTGTTCAGATTGTCTTTTACTCCACATCAGTAACTGAAGTAGAGACAGAGGCTGCCTGAAAGCACTGATGAAGAAGAGTTCAGTACAAGGTGTTCTCAGTGCCGAACATTGTGTCTTACAGGTTATCTTTCCAGTAATGAACACGATCACTTACACTTGTCTCCAGTCTTTCCAGCAAAGCTCAGAATTTCCTGACAAAAGTGCTTCCTCTCCTCCGTGGTCAGATTCAAATCACCTGCCAACAAGGCACTGGTCTGCAAGTAGCTGTAGAGGGTTGTAAAGGAAACCAAATACTCCAAGCTGCTCCCACAAGAACGCTAGCTTTTCAGGCCGACACAAGAACTATTTATTAGCTCTCTGACGCTTTCCAAGTTCTTGCATCTCTGATAGTCCAGTGTGTTCTCACTGTGACTTAAAAAACTGGATGATAAAAGTAACTCAAAGCTGTGACACGTTTTTGGTAACTGAGCTTTTTCTCTAATGAACAGCACTATAAAAAAACAAACTATTTTAACAACTGGGTTAGATAAATGCAATGATTTATACTAAAAAGTGCATAAAACAACTTGCACATTAAGTCAATAAACTTGCTATTCTTTATCAAAGAAGTGCCTGCTTTTGGTTTTCTAAATGAAAAGGTGCACAGATTTATTTCATACCCCGAAGTTATCTCTCCCTCACCACTGTCAGATGATATGCTGGGTTATTATTTGGTCTTTTGTTAGTGATCTGAAGGATACTCTTCAGTTCTGCCCAGCAGCTTCTGACACTCGGCGATCTGTCTCCTGGTGTGAGTCACGGGGAGGCTCCAGCCCTCTGACACGTAAGACTTTAGAGCTTCCTGCAGAAAGCTTTCTGCTCGCTCGGGGTCCCCCTTCCTCCTAATAAAAGACACACAAACACCTCACATCATTTTCTTATTACTGTATGAAGGCTCAAAGACGACCTGATAGAATGTCTGCTTGTCTACAGGTCTTTAAGTGATAAATAGAATGGGAATTAAACCAACAGATTACAGACCGACAGTGAAATCTCGTTCATGTACACCACTGTTCAAAAGTTTGGGGTCACTCAGACAATTTCATGTTTTCCATGAAAACTTACACTTTCATTCATGTGCTAACATAACTGCACAAGGCTTTTCTAATCATCAATGAGCCTTTCAACACCATTAGCTAACACAATGTAGCATTAGAACACAGGAGTGATGGTTGCTGGAAATGTTCCTCTGTACCCCTATGGAGATATTCCATTAAAAATCAGCTGTTTACAGCTACAATAGTCATTTACCACATTAAAGGGGAACTTCGGTTTTTTTCAACCTGGGGTCTGTCTTCATATGTCATTTCATACATGTGAGTGATGGAGAAATGAATTTTCGACATAGCTCCAGTATTTAGCCAGGCAGGCAGCTTAGCAGCTCAGCTAGCAGCTCAGGTGGCAAAAAGTATGGGGCAACTTGCCCCCCCCCACGTCAAAGTCCGCCCTAACGTGCTTTTTTCCCCACGCTGACCGGCTCGATGTCCAAGGTTAGATTATGGCCGTTTTTTGTGGAATATTTTCATCTGTGTATAATAATGAACCTGCAAATGTGAGTCACACTGTGTGCGTTGAAGCCGTGTATAGAGAACGAATGGATGGATATTCGTTGTTTGTTGGACAAAAGTGTTTATATTACCCGCTGTGGTAATCGCATCTGAAAGTGGTTTATACCGGCGGATTCATGAGAATCTAAGCTTTCCATCGGTGTATAGTGTTTGTATAATCGCGTTTGCAGCTTGAGACATTTAAGGAAATGCTTATGCAGATATCAAAGTGTTCCGCGGGTGGAACACTGAAGTGCAACGGGTTAATGGTAATCTGGTTACTAACCTGCCTGTCTTGTCTTTTAGTTGTTGTATGTAAGCTGCTGAACATTTGAAGCTCCCTCAGGTTAATAAAGCATCCATCTACTCTCTCTCTTTCTGTCTTTCTTTCAGGCTTGCATCCACCAGACACTGTTTCTCCTTTCGTCACTGGTACTAACACATGTTTGCATCCCAAGAACATTTTACTCTATGAAAAGATTTTCTACTTTGGTACAACTGTAATCATCTGGTTGTTTATTTGCTACTTCCTGCTTCCCCAAGCGAGCCGGGTCGTTACAGGTGTTATTTTACAAACTACACCTGTGAAATCCATCCACTACTAATGATCTGACAGACCTGGCATCAGAGCACAAGAACAACTCATTTCCCCGTTTTTGCCGCCAGACGTCTGACTCCATCGTATATATTTTGGTTTCCGGATCTGGTTAAAGTGACGTCAATCAGCCCTGTGTGCAGAAACGGCTCATTATGTCACTGAATGTTGAGTTAGATGTCTTAAAGTTGTTTAATATATTCATCTTAACTTCACACATTAAAGTCTCTACACACCCACATCGGTGTTTTCATTTATTCCCCCTGATTAGACTTCTCTTCAGAGCTGCGTGGGGCTTATTAGCAGTAATTGACTGACAGCTCCTGACAAGAGGCCTAATCAGGCAGAAAAGCTGAAACAGCAGGGTAACGTGCGCTCGGCCTTTAAGCCCAATCTGAGACCTGCCTCTACCCTAATTGAGCCGGCGGCTTCACTCTTCCTTACATGTAGAACTCAGCCAGGCTTTTTCCCACCAGACGGGCAGACCTCAGCCGGCTGATGGCGCGGTACATTTCCATAGCAGCATGAGAGAGTTCCTGATGCAAGAAAGAGGTAAGGGGTTGGTGACGGAGAAAGAGGGGAGAAAGATAATCAAATGAACTGTTTCCAGGCCATTACGTCAGAAAAAAATTGATTAAAAACTGGGACAAGGGTTCAGAGTGTGTGTGATAACTTTATATGCTGCCAAATACTGAAACACAACACCACGCTGTGACTTACAAGGTAGTGCCTTTCAAAAGCTTCTACAGACGACAAAGCTTCTTTCAGCTTCTTGTACGGGCTCTGCAAACTGTTGACTGTGGAGGAAGAAAGGCAGGTTTAAAGACGGCACATACAGTTATTCACTGGATTTAAAATAACATTTTGGGTTCATTTTTACTCAAGGAACGGTGGAGTTATGTGAAGATCGGTGCATGTTTGTCCGTCTGTCTGTCAGCAACATTACTCAAAAACAGACCAACAGAATTTCCCTTTATGTGCAAAACAAAAGACTGCAAAGAAACAAACAAAACAGACCAACACCATCACAATAATGACACTTTCACCTTATTAAATATTCAGAACTGAGTATAAATTAAAAATGTACAGTTTGTCTGACAAAGTTGGAATTTTGCTCCTGTTTTCCTGATAATGTTATTTGTTGTGGGGGAAAAAGAAAGAGACACACAAAAAAAAACAGGGGAGAAAGTGCAAAGTCACAAATTTATCAGCTTGAACAGCCAGTCAGACATTAGTCAGTCCTGATTCAGTTCAAGTGCTGCTGATTAGAGCTGACTTGGGCTGAGGAGGGCCAGTGGAGGACACCTAGCTAAACCTACAGGCTAATAAACATGCATCGAAGACATCTGACTGCTGCAGTAACTGGGCGGGTCCAAAATAAAACCTTGATGCCAGTGGAAGGGCCTGAATTTGTGAGCACGTTTAAAGGTTTGCAGTTATGTTTTTACTATATTTATAATGTCCAATGACCACTATAAGTTAGTTAGAAACACTAGTTTCATTAACAGCAGAGCCTCACCAGTCTCTGGCCTCTCGTCTCCCAGTCCGGCCAGCAGATCCACGGTCCTGTTCAGGTCCTCAGATGTGGGTCCCTTCTCTGACACCAGGCCACAGAGTTCCCCCAGACACTTCAGCTACACCAGGCACAAGACAGAGAAAAGAATAAAGAGTTTGTTTATTTTATTCATTAGGCCTGAAACTAATGACTGCTTTCACTGTCAATTAATCTGTAGTGTTCTTTCAGGTAATTAATGACCCATGAAACCCTGAACAATGACAGTTTTTTTTATGTAAAGCTCAAAGTTTCAGACCTCACCAATTCATCTTTGTAGCCTCACAAGTCAATAAAGCCAAACCACAAAAAAAAAAAAAAAAAAGACTTTTTTTTTTGGCCTTACCTTGTCTGTAGCGTAAGCCCAGAGGCCGACAGTATGGGAGCAGTTGGCAGCTAACTGGGCCTGATCACAGCAGCCCTCGATCCTGTGCAGAACCTCCAGGCAGCTGAGAAACACCCAACAGTCCAGAGCTCCATCGAGCACCGACACCTCAAGACAAAAACAACACAAACACTTCAGCACAGGGACACATCAGTATAGATCAGTTTGGACTAAAGAGTAAGACGTGTCACACTATACTTTAAATCAAGTCTAAAGATTCTTCAGATAAACACCCTATTTGTGTTTTTGTGTAGTTTCTGTGGCTCATTTTCATATTTTAGTTCAAAAATGATCCACTTCCTTGTTGCTTCTTCTATTTGACTAAAATGGAACACAAGAAATCCCATTGCTTTTTTAGTAGGAAGGTTATATCTGTTGAAGCTACAGAGCAAAAAGCTTGTAGAGTGGTCCCTCGCCAACTTTTGGTTCACTTTTCGCGATCTCACTGTATCGCCGATTCTAAAACTGCACTTGGCATCATGTATTTTCTAGCCTAAAAATGGAAAACAATACAAAAAATACACAAAAAAGTAACCATTTAAACATATTAAGAGAATATTCAATTTAAATAAAATGCATAGAGAACAACACTGGGCTCTGATTGGCTCAGAGACCGTAGCATCAGTCTCCTCTCTCTCCAGTGTTTAGCAGCGTTCAACATCTGTCCTCCAATTCACATAGACATCTGATCGCTGCATAGTGTTGCTCGGCGGTGTGTAGGGAGAGTTTATAAAGCCTTAAAATATACAGAAATAATACTACTTTGCGGATTTTTCAGAGGGACCACTGTATTTTTGCCCTTCTACCTGTTCTGGCATTTCGTGTGAAGTTTGTTTACCTCCAGCAGTCGTAGCTCCTGGACACAGTTGTGGAGCAGCTCCAGAGCTCTCTGGGTGACTTCCCAGGGTCTCTGGAGGAAGATGAGTAAAGTGCACTGGCGAGAGAACAGGTAGCTCCTCAGGTCCAGCAGGCTGGCCTCTCCACGCTGGATCCCATCCCGCTTCTCCATGTCGATGGGCCGCCGAAGCAGCAAACCGCTCCAGCTCCGCACCGGAGCGCAGAACGAGCCGAGCCAGTTCGCCGTGTCTGTGGAGAGAAGCAGACGAGTCAGACCAGAACCAAAAGTAGAATGATCTGACAAGAAAAATCCATGAGTCAGTATATAATTGAGGGACTTTTTGTAACATGGTTGACATTTCTGCTGTTTCAAGGCCTAAAACCAACATGGCTGCCTGTAACCAAACACCACATGGAATTTTTACAGAAAGATTCTTCTAAATAATACATATACAATTGAGTAAAATTAAAAGATATTTCTAAAAATATTCTAGTAAACCCAGCGCTCGATTTCGACGGTCGCCATTTACGACTAAAAACGTCGCAAATGGCAACCTGGCGACCGTCGAAATCGAGCGCTTGATCAAGCTGAACTGCCTATCATGTGTTCTTCATGGAGGCAGCCACTTTGTATGATGTCATCAACCTGCCATGATTCCCGGCGCTCGCGGCGACCTGGCGACCGTCGAAATCGAGCGCTGAAACTTGACTCTCATACTATTTTATATGAAGTAACTCAGAAAGCCTTGGAGTCTTGCCAGTCATTTTTTCAGGAGGAAATGACATCATATGGAGCAGGTCATGTGATCTGGAATTACCACACTTCCCTGAGAGGTGTTTTTGTAACAGGGAACTTAGATGGAAGTGATTTAATTTGTTATTTTCCATTTAAAATTTGATATATTGTCAAAAAAAGAAATATTTGTCATGATTATCTCAACTTAACAAAAAGAACACAATCAAAACTATTTTTGAATGAGCTCATTTTATTGTTGTTTCGCTAATTAGAGGGTGGTTGTTATTAAATTGGGACAATTATTTCGTTGACATTTTAGTGATATCCAGTCATTTTTATCAATAAGTGATTGTTTCCATAATAAATAATTATGGAATTTGTAAAGACATGATCATTATGAACATCAGCAAGATATATCTCATGGACTTTAAAAGTCTCTCAGTTACAGACGGACCCACATGCATATTGAAACCAACCACGGCATGGGATGCCGGTTACGTACCTCCAGCTCCAAAGTTAAGGACGTACTGGGTAAAAAGAGCATCTAGTTCATCATACTGGACCAAGGCATCCTCAAACTGCTGCAGCATCTCAAAAACAAAGGCCAGCTCCTCCTGCACAATCACACACACAAATAAACACTTGAGCTCTAAAATTACAACTGCAAAGATTTCCACAGAGCAGACTGCATCTAATCAACTTTAGAAAGAGACAAAACAAAATATATAGTAAGCGTAGGGACACGTGTTTCTGCCCTTTCAGTTCTGTCGGTTTCAGTCATGACACCATCTCTCCTTCTCTTCTGTTGCTCATCACAGAACCGGCATCAACCTGTCTGTGTGTTTCCTTCCTTACCTGGACCATGAAGTATTCACAGAAGCTCCATCCAGGCTGGGTTCGCTTCTCTCGGAGCGTCCGCATGTCGTCTTCGAAGCGGCCCAGGTTCTTGGTGAAGGACATGAGGAGGAGAGTCCGCAGCTTGAGGAGTAAGGAATTCCAGGATTCCTGAGACCGAGACGAGTCCTTGAGAGGATCCGACAGAACCACGCACCTGCATCAAAGGGCCACAACCGTTATTTACTCAGAAGGCTGAATCCACATCATTTAATACATAGTCTGCAAGGATTTATTACTTTGTTGTGAGAGAAAATGAAAAAACTGCAGTTGTGTTTAAAGCATGATGAACAAAGATTCAAACATTTCACACTGGAGGCTGAAATCAGAGACTATTTGGCTGGAAAAAAAAAACTCTTAACTAACTTGTGAATCAAACAAGCACTGATATGATCACAGTTCACATCAGCAGCAGAACAATCAGGTTTGACTGTTAGTGGAGCAGAAACAAGGAACTCCGGCCTAACAACGCGTTGTGAGGGAAGTTCCCCTTTACCATGACTCTCATCCAGCCTGTTTGAGAGGAAGGCGTCTCCTAACCTGTCGTTCTGCTTGTTGCAGAAGTCGCTGCGGATCTTGTCCACGATGGACGACCGAGGCAGGATGTTCGTCTTGTTCTTCTTCTTGGTATCGTTGGTCTCCACGACGATGATGACCCAGTCTGCCGAGCCGTGGGTCCTCAGGCTGTTCTGCCAGCGCATCATGTCCTCCTTCACCGTGCTCTTATACACCTCCGTATCCTACAACACAGAGCAACGGTTTTATTATTCATACATTAATGGAAATATGTGCGCCATATATAAAGAACCCTTGCAGTTCTGCTGCAACAAGAGCCAGAAATTTCCTGCTAATAGAAATGCTTTTCATGTAAAATTAACTGCTTTTTTAGAATTTACCCCCATATTAACATATAGATAATATTATGAACTTTGCACACAATTTCTCTGCACTTACAAACAATACGAAGGAATACTGCATGTAAAAATCTCACTGCAGCTTCCAGTACCATCAGTGCTAAAGGGAGGCTGTTAAGCTTCATCACAGATTTTTTTTTTTTTTTTAGACAAAGGGGTCACAGAAATTAAATCCATTTATTATTATAATATCAGCAAATGATGTAAAAAAAAATATGGGAGATGGAAACTACAGAAAGAAAGCAGGAAAGCAGGTTTATATGTTATAATAATCTGCTGGACAGTGAATGCTCAGACTGGGGTTTACCAGTGAGCGGCTGTAAATGACTGCTGCTGGAGGGAAGTGTTTGTTTTAAATTGGCTGGAAATGAGTCTGGATATAATATGATGAGTCAGTCGTTATGTAACAGTCCACGGGCAGGGAGGGAAACTGAAGCTCCGCTGCTACACAAAGTTAACTCATAATTACGGTCTGTAGGATCATTCCCAGGTTGTAAATGTTCGTGATCAGTTAAAGGACACTGCACATGCAATCACAAGGTGCCAGAAAATATAGAAATTTCACCTTTCAGTGTTTTCTTTGAAGCTGTAGAGGGCTTGCACAGATTTTTACATCACTAAAATGTGTGTTAGTTTGTAAACATGGAACTCCAACAGGGTTTTTCTTTTTTTTTTTTTAAATCATAGCATCTGATGAGTTCTGCCTGACTGTCCTGTGACCAGAACACTCCACCAGCTTCACTGCTCGATTACTTACTTCCTTGTTTAGCTGCAGCCTGCTTGGTGGAAAAATGAACACATCAGTTATATTTTAGCTGCTTGTGATGTACAATATTTTCATACAAAACACAGAAGTTAGTGTGAGGAGTGCCTGCATGGTGGTGTTTTGAATTTTTTCTTGTTAACAATAAGCCTACGTACATTTAATATTAATGCACATTATTTCTAAGGGAGGCATTGATTCCCGTTTTTGACAAACGTCATAGTTAAACTGCATTTCCAAACCTGACCTGTTTGCTCTGTTAGTGCAGTTTAATTGGGCTGGTGCGAGTAATGTTATCAGATATCACTAATTATTCCCCTTCAGAGTCAGTTTGTGGGCTGAATATGCATGGCTGAATTACTTGAATATTACTACTTGGCATTGCATAGCGTGGAGTTGTAGTAATATCTTCACACTGTTTCAGTGGAGGTGATCTGGTGTGCTTGAGTTGCATGAATGGGACGGGGTGAAAATAGACAGGTGGATGCTTTCTAAAATCAGCAGCAGTGTCAAGTTACATCGAAGCCATTCTACAAAATACGAAGTATGCAACGCTGATCCACAGATGAGTTTCTAGGGGTTAAATTAACAGACTGACTCACAAAGGAAGCCCCTTACTACAGGTGTGCTGTACTGAATTAGAGTACAGGTGTTGATGTGTCCACACTGCGACACAGGCCCAGCACTCCCACACTACAGGCAGAGTCCTGAGGAAATGTCATGAGTCATGAGCTGATGACAGCACTTCCTTAAACCCAGCAGCTGCTCAGTCAGCAGCAGCAGGTTCCTGAGTCCCTTCTTGTTTTTCTCCTGCCTGCTTTCTCTGCTCAGCCTTTACAAAGTAGATGTCAGGTTCAGTTTAGCCCGCTGACTGTGGATCGAATAAAGTCACATGTACAATAACACACAGATTCGATTAGCAGTACTTTTATCCGACAAAGTTAGTCAGTGTTTTTTTTAAAACGCCTAACTTTGTCAGATAAAAAGAACTGCTAATCGAATACAACAAAATGAACATAATCAATCTCACACATAGATCTTAAAGCATCGTCTGTTTTCATTTTATCCACAAGAAGATGAACTTTCCTTTAAAATGCTCTTCAACCTATCTACATTTGAAAATACTGGGCTTTGCGAAACTTCTGTTACACTTGTTGAGACGTTCACGAAAATGAACACAAACATTTTTGGGTGCAATAAGATAATTTTTTGTTTTCCAAATATTTCAATATATGTGTTAATAATAATATTAATCAGAAATGTGGCCACCCTCGGCTGCAATCACACGCTCCAGACGAGACCTGAAGGCTGTGCACAGCTTGCGGACATAGTCCTTCTTCATTCCTGCCATACACGGTTGACGGAAGTCTTGAGCTCCTCCACACTACTGTGCCGGACCTTGCAGGCCTTACCCTCAATGTGCGCCCACACGCTGTAGTCGAGGGGGTTGAGGTCAGGTGACTGCGGCGGCCACATGTTCTTCGACCAGAAACTCAAGCTGGACCCTAACCACTCTTGCACAACTTTGGCAGTGTGGGCTGGTGCACCATCCTTCTGGAAGACATAGTCTCCCTTTTTTGTGATCTTTTTCACCCACGGCAGGACCTTTGTGGCTGTTCTTTGCGAACTCAGTCATTTTGAGCGTCGGATTGCTTTGAAAGGCCTTTCTCACCACCGAATGCTTGACAACTCGGCATTTAATTCATTTCACCAACCCGAGGACCCCAAAAGAAAGGCTCCGGGAATAACCAGCGGATAGAACAGACTAACTGTGTGTGTGTGTGTGTGTGTGTGTGTGTGTGTGTGTGTGTGTGTGTGTGTTCTTGCACTTGCTACATTGTGAGAACCATTTTCTGCATTTAACTATCAAAGTGAGGACATTTTTACAAAGTGAGTACATTTTGGCCGGTCCTCACTTTGAAACAACCATGTTTGAGGGTGAAGACTTGTTTTTAGAGAACAGGTATGAATTGAGGTTTGGTTAGGGTTAGGGTAAGGATTAGGGTTAGGCGATCAGTTGTGATGGTTAAGGTTAGGGTAAGATTCTAGGAAATGCATTACGCCTATGGATGTCCTCACTAAGATAGAAGTACAAACATGTGTGTGTGTGTGTGTGTGTGTGTTCTTGTACTTGCTACATGGTGAGTACCATTTTCTGCATCTAAATATCAAAGTGAGGACATTTTTACAAAGTGAGGACATTTTGGCCGGTCCTCACTTTGAAACAACCATGTTTGAGGGTGAAGACTTGTTTTTAGAGAACAGGTATGAATTGAGGTTTGGTTAGGGTAAGGATTAGGCGATCAGTTGTGATGGTTAAGGTTAGGGTAAGGCTCTAGGAAATGCATTACGCTTATGGATGTCCTCACTAAGATAGAAGTACAAACGTGTGTGTGTGTGTGTGTGTGTGTGTGTGTGTGTGTGTGTGTGTGTGTGTGTGTGTGTGTGTGTGTGTGTGTGTGTGTGTGTGTGTGTGTGTGTGTGTGTGTGTGTGTGTGTGTGTGTGTTTTTTCAGGCTACTCACACAGCAGTCCGTCCAGTAGATGTGCAGGAAGGGGAAGGTGAGCAGAGCCTTGTTGCCCTCCTTGGGGAGCAGCTCATCTTTAAACTGAACAAAATTAGCTTCAAGGTGGATCATTTTTGGTGCTCGGCCGTAAGTCCTGCACGGAGGAGAAAGCAGAGGTTTACAGGAACTGTTTTACGGTGTTTTTGATGAGTAGTTGGTTTGCCTTGAAACAAATTATGAATCCATTCCATCCATGAATCATTCAGCTTCAGCAACTCTGTAACAAGCATGAAGCTAAACCTTGAGTCTGTCACTGAACTGAAAGCTACTAGAAGAGACGGATTTAAAGGAATACAGTGAACCCTCGCTATAACGCGGTTCACCTTTCACGGCTTCACTGTTTCATGGATTTTTTTAGCGCAGTTTCTTTATGCTTTTTTTAAACAGTTCATTGTGTTCTGCATCCTGATTGGCTAAGGGACTGACCAACGTGAACAGTCTCCGCACCTCGTCTCCTCTGCCATACAGGCCAGCGCTGCCTGCTGTGGAACGCTGGATCATTTCTCTCCTTGGTCTCCATGTAGTGAGACACCCTGAAAGATGGAGCCGACAGAGCAGCCTTATTCTTTTCCCCCGCCGTCAACCGGACAGTGGATGTGGTCCCCAGCAGTCTCTGGCCACCACAGTCGCGCTCCCCAGGAGAAGAGTGCCGGCGCGAGCTTTCCCCACCCCCGACTGCTCCAATTGATTCAGCCGGCCCGCTCTCTGAGGCAAGAGTACTGCCGCGGTGTCCACCTGGCTGCAGCTGCAGCGCTCCCCCAAGTGCAGTATTGTATAATATCTGTAAAAAATAAAGCTGACTACTTCCGGGATTTCGCCTATCGCGGGTTCTTTTTGGAACGTAACCCCCGCGATAAACGAGGGTTCACTGTATTTGGTTTATTGTCATAGTCTTGGACTAAACTGTCTGTGATCAAATCCCAGGACAAGAGGGAACAAGGCCAATTTAAGAAGCCATTATTACAAGGATCTCCTTTAGGATTAATACAGTTCTATCTTATCTTCTACTGCAGATAGGATTCGGCTTCCCGTTAAATAAAGACGAGCAACATGCTGTACAATTTACTAAAAATTCTAATTCAAGTCACACAATGCAAACAAAGTTCTATATGTAGCCATTTAGGATGTTTTTTTTTAAATGATTATTACTTTATTTAACTTAACACAGTCACAATTTTTGTGCCGTTACATTTTCTCTAAGAATTTTAAAAATGCGATAAATACATATTGTAAGGAATTCAGATCTTGAAATTCTGAACACATTTAAAAAGTAACAATTGAGTTTGTTTATAAAATTATCATTATTTAACTTCACATTTTTTGCAAATTGCTCTATATTCTATGTTAAGTAAAAAATGCAATAAATACATGTTGGATGCCAGATAGTCTGAAAATATCAGCCTACCAATATTATCGGTCAGATATTGGCATAAAAATGTAATATCGGTCAATGTTGTTATCAGTTTTTTGGCCAATCATGCAAACCGATAAAATAACTCCTGGATTTCATGGGCATTTATCAGTGCACAAATGATGACATCATCAAACTGGGTCGTGAAGTGTGTAAACAAGTGTGGCTGTAACAAGCTTGCTGTGCCGGACAAGCAGCATGTCTGTGGTTTGGAATTAAATAATTTAAATTAAATAGCCCACAGACATCGGTATCGGTTGATATCGGAATCAGAAATTGAGAGCTGGACAATATCGGCATATCGGATATTTGCAAAAGAAACAGTACTTCATATGTTTAAAATGATGTGATAATGATTCATGTTGCAGATCTATTACACTGTGAATACAAAGTTGAAGTTCAACTTTGAAAAAATAATTCTTAGCAAATCAAATTTCAATATCTGTCATAAAAATGGCAATTTTATTAATCTTTTATTTCCTCAACCTGCTCAGCCCTAGTAGAAGGATTTTCCTTTATTGAGCTCTGTAGGAAGGAAACAGCTGCTGTCTTAACTACTGACTCCAGACCAGTGACAGTAAGACGTAGGATGTAAAATAGCTAAATTTACCTTTACATATCTATCTCTACCCTCAGGCTGTGTTCACTCCCAGTAGTTAATCTCATTCTTTAAAAGCCGCCAAAACTCTAACGCAGCAAGCAAGCTGACAAACACAAACAAACCGATTCTGTTCACGGTCGATAGTCACATCTCAAAACTCAGCTAGTCTTCTCACTCTCTCGTCTTTTGTTCTGGCACTCCTAAATAAAAACCTTAAATAGCCTATCAATACAGAGCACTTCATAAAAAAAAAAAAAGCCCAATAAGGACTCTACTTGTCATGAAAGCTCATAAAACTCAAGGTGAGACATCTCCTGCAGTATTTCTGCTCAGCTGTCAAATGATGCATCCATACATCATCCAGAGCAGAGTGTTATCGCAGTTTTAGAGTGTAAGGCAGCTTTGAACTCAAATAAACAATCAATAAGTCATCCAATAATAGCAGCTTTCCCATGCCGTCAGTTAAACACGTCTATGAAGATGTGATGAGGGCTAGAAGATGGTCTCTAAACCGACTCACACCGTCTTTGTTTTGTTGTTTTCACACTTTTGATGGTTCAGATAAAACCCAAAACAACCGGTTTCTGCTAAGGTCATAATTAATGGACTTCCTGAACTCTCTGCTCTGACTTGTTCTCTTTTCCAACAATGTTTTGTTTTGGATGATCTAATGAAAGGCAGAATGAGGAAGAAGCACTGATGTGTGTAACCTGTACAGAAGGGATGTCTCATTTATCTTTACAAAAGACTACTACTGCATTGGAAATCAGTTATGATGCTTTTAGTATAGGGGGTCCATGACTTGCGTTGGAGTTTTGTTCTTAAGGATTGCCGTAAGTCTATTTTCGTAAACAAAGCCATTCCGGGCATCATGATATCGATCAGTTCTTCAGAAAAGTCATGAATACCAACGACTTTCATGCACGTATAAATCATTTTACTAGAAGATAACAGAATATTGTAACCGACTGATGTTACTGTTGATGTTTCGATGTTTATTGTTCAGTTCCACATTTACCTAATGTCAGTGAACGTGCCATGTTTAGTTAGCTCATCTCTGATTGGCTGAGAGTCAGGAGTAGAGAGAGCTGGGAACAGCGGCTAATTGTGGAGCTAAGTTATGGGGTTTTTCTAGTTATTCTGGTGTTGACTACGGCCCACATTAGTCTGTGTGAAGGTTCAATAAACCACCAGAAAACTAGATAAAGTCTCACTCATTCATCACAGAGAGTCGCTACAATATGTTGACCTGTTTTTTAGGGTTGCCTCTAACGATGCGTCAATGAATCGTCTGAGCACGATACATCATCAAAAGCGGAAGTGAGCCCGCAATGCAACAGAAATCAGCGTCCGACCGGAGCACGGAACACGGACATCTGCGCTGCATCGTGCTTATATTATGTATGCACGATGCAGCGCAGACATCTGCGATCTATCGTAAACGCGGATGTCAGCGTTTACTATACAGCTGTATCTAAACGCGGACATTCACGCTGCATCGTGCATACATAATATAAGCACGATGCAGCGCAGATGTCCGTCCGTGTTCCGCGCTCTGGTCGGACGCTGATTTCCATTGCATTGCGGGCTCACTTCCGCTTTTGATGACGTGTCGTGCTCAGACGATGCATCGTTAGAGGCAACCCTACTGTTTTTACAACTTGACCCATGTTGGTCGGTGTTTCTTCCTGTTTCCAGTGTTTTATTCTATCCAATTTCACTTCCATGGAGACGCCTTTCCTTTTCTTCCAAGCATCAGAAGAGTCTGACTTACACTTGGAAGCCAAAATGAAGGGCAAAAAGTTAGTGAATGTAGCACAATCCAAGGTGGCGTACAACCAGGGAATGAAAACAAAGCCGTCTTATAACGCCACGTCACAACGTATTCATCCGCTCCACTCGTCAACTAGTTCCATGTAACAACAAAACGCTGTAGGTTGAGGACGTCATAAACTGAGGACCTCCTGCAATATCTCTGGGTGAGTTAAAGTTTCTACATTATTCTGCATTCAGGACTTACCTCCTCCACTCCATCGGCTCCCTGGGAAGTTGCTGAGCCAAAGACGTATACAGAGACGTGAACAAGCCCTGATCTCCAGCACCTGGGATGAACAAAGGAGGACAGAGAGCTTTAAAATGAGGTCAAAGAAGACAAATTAGTAGCTCAGGGCAAAAAATGAAATCTAATATTTTCAGACTCTCATGTTTCCATATCTGTAGGCAAAAGATATGTTACCTTCCTCCGAATCTCCAATTTTGACTGAGTCTAAAAGGACATGGGGAATAATTTGGACCAAATCTGAATTGCATGAAAGCTCATTTGTGCTCAATGTAAAGAGACTCACTCCAAAAATGTAAATAGCAGAGGTTAAGTGAAAAATTTAAATGACAACAAAGAAAGGGAAATTTGAGGACAGAATGCATAGTGAAGTCTTGTATAGCAGCCTTCTGGTTTCTCCACAAACCAGTTTAATACGAATGCTTTAAAACCAGATGAAGTTCAAAAGAAAACCCAGAGATTTGATTTTAATTTTCTGAAAGCAGTCAGGATGTTGAGTTTGTACCAGGACAGTCTCTGAACGTCAACATCCTCCATAACTTTCTGCCGCTTTATCTGCTTGCTTGTTTAACAAATCAGTGGATCTAAATCATGTGTTTCCTCTAACATGTGAACTTGTTTTTCCACTCACAATAAAGGCTCCAGACTAAACGAATATATTGGGAGCGCCAGGCTCATGGTTAGAACCTCTTCATCAGAAATCACAAAACAACACAAATACAACATTTTTCATCTAAACTGATTATTGACCCACTTCTAAACCTTTATTTTGTCTTTTCAAGCCAAACACGATAATTTGAAAAATCGAATTCAAAATGTAAAGAAAGACAAAAATGAAACAATCGAGAGTAACCTAAAGTCATGGTTATTCATTCTGTTCTGCAGAAATTTACTGCGGTTTTGCACATTATTTTCTACTTGAACGATGTAGAGCAGAAAAATAAGAGGCTTGTGAAAAGAATGCTACTCTAGGTTTTTTTTGCTTTCTTCTCACAATTACCTGTTTACAACTTTCAAAAAAGTTTTCCCATTTGTATTATAGCCTACCTCTAATCTGTAGCAACAAGAAGTACAAGACCAGATGCACTTCATAACTCATTTACAGACTGCCTCTTTAAGGTTCTATAACTTCAGAGGTTTAATGCTTTGCTGCATGTTTTTGAAAACTCCTCTGTTGTAAAGTCCAAAAATTACTGGAGGATAAATTATGTTAAAACAGTCACATGTTCTGGCTGCAATTCAAATCTTTGTTGTTGTAAATATTAAGGGACCAGAAAAGAAATTATTTTATTCATTAAAGATTATATAAAAATTGGCATCTGCCTCAAAAAAATCCATATTAGTCCTGAGTTTTCTGCACAGCTTTTAACACTGAAAAGAGAAATAAAACTCAATGTGTGTGTGTGTGTTGCGATATCTGTCCTGTGTCAATCTTTTTATTTAAAGCAGAACCTATATAGAGCTTTCATAGCTCGGCTGACGTCATATTATCTATATATCCTCAATTTAACACCCTCTATCCTTAGACACATCTCTATATACCAAGTGTAAACCAAAGTCCATTTGAAACACTCTCAGAGCTATAAAAGACTCAACTGGGAGAAAGTAGAGAAGATTCAGCAGAATGAAGTATTTCAACCCCAGAGACACAACAAAAAACTGCATTAGTCCTCACAGTCACAGCTTCTCAATACTAAGGTCATCGCTAAAACAGAGTATATCAGTGAAACAGCTCCTATAAAAACCCTGCAGCGATGCAAACACATATGCGTACCAGCAGCTCTCATCACAGTACATCGCCCTTCATACCACCTTCTCAGCTACACAAACTTCCAACCATTTCCCGTAAACATATGGTCCTTTTCACCTGCTGCCTCAGTGCTCGCACCTCACCAGCACGGAACAAATCCCCCCTCAGATCACGCCACACTGCTGAATAACGCTCTGAAAGCACCGCAACGCATTCTGTGAGGCGACTGACGTAAAGGTGCAGAAATCCAGCTCTCATTTTAGCCCATAGGAGAATCCCCGCTGCAGCTCAAGCAATAAAGCGTCTTTAATTTCACAGCCAGTGGCCAATTTTAGAGATGTTTGAACTGTCACTCGTGGTAGATGTGTGCGTTTTGATAAATAGCAAAGTATTTGTTGGAGCGGTGCTGAAAGTGGGTCACATCCACTGAACCGTGGAAAAAAAGTCTGTTTTGCAAATATCCTGCGAGGTTCAACACCAGGAATGCTAGTGCTGGGAATACTACGCCGTTCACCCAGCCAGGATGGATGCAAATACCCTCAAATAACCTGCAAGACGGAGTCAGCATTTAAACCTCACAGTGCCTTCTACTTGGATCTACTGTGCTGGAGTTGAGCCAATGCGACGGCCTGCGCTGGCAATTATGGCCGCATTGTAAATCAATTAGCCCTGCTGGTCAACGTTAAACACTGGAACCGATGCATAGAATGACTGGATGCGGAGCTTTCTTGTGTGGCGTCCAGTATGATCCAACTATCTAACGCTAAATGCAAAATTCTGAATGATCTGAGGAATTTGCACGTACCATCGGTGCAAGGACAAAAAAGGAACCGACCATTCTTGCAGTTCATAGCTGCCAGAATACACTGGAATTTATTGGTCTCTATCAGTTTGGCACGAACCAGTGATTAGATCTGAAACTAAATGCCTTTAAGCAGCGTTATGAGTTCATGTAAGTTCATTCACCTGTATACTTTGGGTCGATATATAATTGTGGGACTTTTTGTATCATAGTTCACATTTTTGCTGTTTTCAGGCCTAAAATCAACACAGCCGCCTATAACCAAACATCACATGGCATTTTTAGAGAAAGATTCTTCTAAATATTATATATACAACTGAGTAAAATTGTAGTAAACCTGCTGACTACTTTATATTAAATAACTCAGAAAGCCTTGGAGTCTTTCCAGTCTTTACTTCAGGAGGAAATGACATCATATGGAGCAGGTCAGGTGATCTGGAATTAACACTTCCTGGAGAGGTGTTTTTGTAATGGGGAACTTAGGTGGAAGTGATTTCTCAGACACAAATACAATTTGTTATTATGCAACACAAAATAACACAAATGATCACAGAAAAACAAAGTGACTCAGTGAGACACAAAATTATCATAAAGAGACAAAACGACCACAAGCAGACTGATAAAGACCAAAAATGAACACAGAGAGACATAAATTGACAGACACCCAAAATGAGAGGAAAAAAATACTCAAAAAGACACAAAATGATTCAGTGAGACATAAAGATATAAAATGACAACAGAGGCACACAAAATGACAGTCTGAAAATGACCATAAAAAGAAACACAATGAGCACAAAGACACAACACAACCACAGAAAGACACAACATGGCCAAAAAAATTACACAAAATGACTCAGTGAGACAGACAATTATCATAGAAAAAAAATATCTCACAAAATGACAAGAAACACACAAAATGACCACAAAAACGCCTAAAATTATCACAAACAGACTGAAAACGGCCACAAAAAGCTAATAAGTAATTTTGCAATTTGTAAAGACATGATCATAACGAGCATAAAAAAAACAGTTTGGTTTTACTTTCAATAAAAATGTATGCAAGATGTATCCCATGGACGTCAAAACGACACTCCATTACACATTGACCCTTTTACTTGATCAGTCTGAATCTTTGCAGGGATTTAAACTCTAATAGACTCTGAAAACCCGTGAACTTTGAATATTCAGAGGCTGCTATCAAACACAACCCTGCAGAGCAAACAGCGGTGTGATCCCTGCGACCGCATGAATCAATCTCACACACAAGCTCAAGTGAAACTCTGCTCATCCTGCAGAGCAAAGAGAGAGCACAGCATTACACACTCACACTCAGATGTCTTTTATTCACAGCTCTGTCAGTATAAAAACACACTTCACCTGAGTGAGATGTGATCTATACAGCCTGCAGGTGATTCACATTTAAATCAGCATCACAAATATAAAGACTGAATGTAAAGAGAGGTCATTTGTAGCTGAGAAGGGCATCTGGAGTCAGACGCAAATAACACACACACCCCTGGAAATGTGTTTTCTGCGTAGGAAATTTACACCCAACAGCACATCCTACTCTCTAAGTTAAAGTGCCACATCAGTTTAATTCCCTCAGCTTATTGTGCATCATCAATCACTCTCAGAAATAAGCCCCAAACCAATCTAACAAACCTGCATCATAATTTAGGAACACAACTTTAAAAAGATGGCCTTTTTATTATAAAAAATGTTAATTGCCAGTCCTTAAGAGAAGATACAGCTGTTCACTTGTCTGGTTGCTAATTAGAGGTGCAACAATTAATTGCTTAGTTGTCAAACATTAAATCGAAGCCCAACTATTTTGATGATGAGTTGATCACTTTGAGAAATGTCTTTAGAAAGAACTTTAAATCTCAGATTTCTGCCTCTTCCAATTCCATAATCTTTGGCTTCTTTAGCCTTCTGAGATATCTGTGGACAAATAAAGCATTTAAAGATGGCATCTTGGGCTTTTACAGGCCAAACAACCAACTGATTATTAGAGTAAATAATTAAATCAACCAGCAATGAAAACAAGCAGCCCTAAGCATCACAAATATGCACACAATAACCCTGAATGTGGAGGGAGGTACATCTAGCATATCTCATGTAATTATCAGTTTTATAGTTCAGTATTTGCATTATTGAAAAGCAGAATTTTAGCCATTCCTTGACGGAATATATAGCGGTTGTTGGGCTCTTTGCTTGGGTCAGAGAAGGACATTTCTGAGGAATGGACCATGGTTTCAGATTTCTGATGAATAGAGATGTTGGTTAAAAAACCTGCAGGATTTACCTCTAGTTATTTCTGGTCAGGTTGAATATTTGTGAATTAAATCATCAATGCAGAAGGCACAATCCATAAAATCCACAAGAATATCTTCCACCACTGACTGTTCAACACCATTTCCAACTTTGGGCCGTCAGTTTTTTCTGTAGAACTGTGCTTCTATCAGCAGATTGAAAATAAACTGAAAAACCTGCTGAAGGACACTCAGGACTGCAACGACTAATGTCTTTTTAATTTGTATTAAGTGTGTGTGTGTGTAATGTTTTGTTTCACTGTGCAGTGTATTTTATGTTGCAGCTTTTTTTAAAAAAAATATTGTGATGTTTTCATTGTAACCTGCCAAGGCACTGCGGATCTAAACTAGCTTAAAGCTAATTTTGGTAAATACATCAAATGACAGCATTTATGTTTAATATTGTACATGGTCCCTTTTTAAATATCCTGATGGGTAATAATAATAATAATTTTGTGAGAATATATGAGGTAGAACACCTGACAACCCAGGTGTTCCCTGAGCCCCATTATAAGTTCAATTTCTTTTCTTAAATCGAATATAACCCCACGGTTTCTTTCCTATTCTGCCTTCCCAGCTCCTGTCTACTGCTGTACCCGGTCTGTCACTGTGCTAAAAATGGAGCAGCCTGCGGTGGGAGATGAAGCTGTCACCCACCACCACCTCCTAAAATAACCCCAATAAGACGTTTCCATAAGACTCCAAGGGATTTATGAATGGAAAACCGAGCACAGTTCCTAAACATCGTCTCTGCCCTCCAGTCTGAGCTGCTAACTGAGAGGAACTGAGGATGAAATCCTTCCCAAACTGCAGCAGCTAGCCGTGACGTCCTATCGTTAGCTGGGCCTGTTAATCAATGTAGCTGTAGCTTGCCGACACAAACACCGCTCTCCACGGGACTATGTAGCACCGACAGCGGTGTCGCATGCACGGATGAAAATATTACAGCCCCGACAAGTAAAAAAATAAGCCTCCAGTCGCTGCAGATACACATCAGCAGCGTCTCCAGGCTGGTTAATATCAGGGTGACAGCTAGCTTAGCTAAAAGGAGCTAATGAATGCAGCTAGCAGGCTAACTGTCAGGAGCAGAAAAAAATCTGGCTTTTAACAAACACTCACATGTTACAATCGGCTTGTTCTCCATGGTATAGATGATTGGCTTTTCCTCTTGACACTCCATATGTGTTAGCGGCGGTACTCCATGAAACTGACATCCAAACAGAGCAGTATTATCAGTAAGTGCTTCTGTATGCAGTTCTGTTGTAGCGATGGGGCCTGTGTCCCCGCGGCTCTTCCGGGAAGTGCGTCACCTGTGCGTCATTAAAGGGCCAACCTGGGATTTTTATTTTTTTTTATTGAGGCGAAAGACGACAGGTGAGACAATAAAACTCACAACCTGTCATCATTTATGGTGGTAAAAACTACAGGTGTGGCATTAAATGGCTAACTTGTGCTTTTTATGTAAATAAAAACTATAGACAAGTTATTAAAAGGCCAGCTACTGCTCTGTTTTTATACAGAAGCTAAAACTATTGGTGTGACATTAAATGGCTAAATTATGCTTTTCATGTAATTAAAAACTACAGGTTAGTAATTACACAGCAATCCCGTGCTTTGCTATGAAAGTAAAAACTACAGACAAGTGATTAGAGGTCCAACTAGTGTTTTGTTTTGTTTGTTTTGTTGCATTTTGTTTAACAGAAGTTAAAACTTCAGGTGATACATTAAAGGGCCAACATGTGTTTTTTTTAAGTGAAAGCCAGGATGACAGGTGAGTCAATAATGTGATAACTTGTGTTTGTAATGAAAGTTAAAGTACAGGTGAATCATTAAAGGGCCAACCTGAGCTTTTTTATGAAACAAAGAACTACAAGTGTGACATAAATGAGCCAACCTAAGCACAGGTGTGCCATTAAAGGGCCAACAGGTGTGTCAGTGAAGGACCAACTTGTGCTTTTCTAATGAAAGTAACTACATTATGTGAATTAAGAGACAACCTGTGCTTTTTAATGGAAATTAAAACCCCAGGTGACTCATTAAAGTGGACAGGTTGTTGGACATGTCCATAAAAACCCAAAGAGTTTTCTTTGAATGGTGGATTTGTAGACATTCAAGTGGTATCCAACAGCCTGTTCTGGTTTCTCTCGTCATCTGTAGGTTGTGTCATTTGAATAAAGCTGCATTTAAAGGTGACCTGTTATAGTTTTCAATGAAAGGAGTGTCTGTGTACTGGTAACACCATCTAATAATTGTCCTTTTAAAGCCAAACCAGACCTGAGTTGAATTAACTCAAGAATCTGTCACCAATTGAACAGCTGAAAAAATCTTTTTGTGCACAACTGGCTAAATTTACAACTATAGAAATAAGATTTTTAACTTTTTCTTTAAATCAGAAAAGAAGACTATGTGCATGCTGTCTATGTTTTTGTTCAGTATTTCAGTAAAAGTCCAGAAGCATTATATAACAGTGCTTGATAATGTTAGATATTAGAAAATGTAAGTTTTCTGTTGCATTTTGTTTGAGGATGTTAAAATATGCAGAATCTTCTTGCTGGCCAACAGCAAATGAGCCATTTGATTTTAAGTTTTACCCCCTGAAAGTGAGGTAAACATAAACTAATACAACAAATGAAAAAATACAACTAAAAAAAAATAAAAATAACAAAGCTATTAATACAATATTGTAGAAAACCCTTGCTATTTATCAGCATCCCTCTAAAGACTGATTCAGATTTCCCACCAGTGATAGAGAAAACAGCACTAAAAACACTATTTTGCTGTATGGCACTGTTTGAAATTAATTAAACATTCTGGGTACGACAAAAACAAACGCTGCTCATTAAGTGTTTGAATCAAAGTATCATCATCTGCCATCAAAATGTATGTGTATATATATATATATATTTGTATATATATATATATGTATGTGAATGTGTGAAAATGAACATTTCCTTTGACAAAACACTATAAAAACACCAGATGTAAGATTTGTTAGTGGAATTGAAGCACAAAAGCACAGAAGATCTCTGGAAGAATAGGAATTTTATCAAATTCAGACTTGAAAGGAGTGAACAAATAAACAGAACATTCAGATGCCACCTGTCAGATAGTTTGAACACCTTGATCTGCAGTGTGTACGATGCTGCCATCTAGAGGAGGAAAGTTGCGTTGCAGAACTGTCATTGGTGTGTTGAGGGTTTTCAGTAGTTTTATTCATATGAAACAGCCAAATGCATTCAGTTTAAATGTACCCTGCTCTTTCTTCTCCTCAGCTTTCCATTTATTCTCCCTGCCCTTCACATTTCTTTCCCGTTTCCTTTTGATTGGAGTCTTCTTCAGCCTCCTCACATTCTTTTTTTTCATCTTTCCCATTTTCAGTCTCAATCTCAGCTCCGTCTCCTTTCCCTGGTCTGTCATCTCCTCTGTCTCGGTTCTTCTCTCCATCGTCTTCCTTCTTCTTCTCCTGATTATCCAAGCCCTTCAGTCCACATTTATCTCCCTCCACCATCCTCTCCACATCTTCTTTTGTACTTTTCGTGCTCTCTCCGTCTCCCTCTTTGGACACATCGTTTCCATCTTCTCCCTGTCCAGTTTTTTTCATCTTTACATTCAACCCTTCTTCCTCTCCCTCTGCCTCTTCTCTCTCCCATTCCACCTCCCCTCCCACGCCTTCCTCTCTCCCCTGAGCTCCTTCTCCTTTATCTCCATCTTCTGGCTGAACCTCCAGTGCTGCCACCTCCAGCTCCAGCTGCTCCACTCTGGCCTGCATCTTGCGGTTGCTTGACTCCAGCTCCACCATCAGTCGAGCCAGTTTGGTCTGCAGGATCTCCAGGTTGCCCTCCAGCCTTTGTATCTTGGTTTCCACTTTCTCCGCCTTCCCCTTGGCTGCCTCCCCGCTCTCCTCCAACATGCCCATCTTGGTGAGGATCTGCCTTCCCTTCTCCTCCAGGTGGCGCTTGGCTGCTGGGAACTCGGACAGCACGTCGGTCAGGTCTTCTTTGGACAAGCTGAACAGGTCGGAGTAGCCGATGCTTCGGATGTTGGCAGTTCGACGGTTGCCTGACTTGTTACCTGCAAGGAAACATGATGGGATTTCTTTAAAACACTTTTTTTTTTTATTTAGCATTTATTTGACCAGGTTAGTCCCTCTGAGATCACCGCTCTGGTGGAGAAGAAACCTCACATCTTATACAGGTCAGAGCTCTTCATTTAGGAAGAGAGCTTTAAAATACACAACTTTTTACCTTTTTACAACTTCCGGACAACAACATATGGAGTTAAGTTTGCAACTAATTTTGTTTTTGTTCTCATCCATATACATATAGGTATCGCATGAGGCAACAAAAGCTCCAAATGTTCACATTTTATGAATTTTTTTTGCACCAACATTGGCCTTAATTTTCTTCCCATCAACTAATTGTTGGAGCCCAAATTTATCCCAAGAATACATTGATGTTTTGGGACACTAAGGTTTTATTTGTCACCGGTACGGAAGGTTGAGAAGCTCATTGTGGGAAAGAAACTCTCTGAAAGGGAGACCTGGCCA